>NW_026067896.1:17312982-17408371 GCF_014885135.2 Alexandromys fortis | reverse complement strand
ATATATATATATATATGTATATATATATATAATTTTGCTGTGATTGTCACTTTTGGTTATTGGCAATGAAAACATTATTAGAAAGAAGGAAAAGGAAAATATCAGGGTGACCAGGTCCCCTTTCCTGGATGGAAAGGGTAAGAGATCAAGCCATGATGTCAAGGAGATCCTGGCTGAGAGAACCCGCACACGTTTCATTGGTTGTCAGTGTGAGATCAACGTTGAGTCTGTTGAACTGAAAAGACTGTTCCTAAGAAGCCTCTTCCACCCTTATCTGCTCAAACAGTTCCAATTTTAGTAGTGAATTCATTTGGCAGTTCCCCCCCTAGAATTTCATTGTTAAAACAAACTTGCCTGAGAACTCTACTTGCAGGTTCAGCACTGTTGGGACAAAATGAACTCCCCTGTATCATGGGAGTCTCAATATTGGTTCAGCCACAGCATGACAGCGAGAATTAATGGGTGTCCTGCTAAGTCTCACAGTGAGCGCCAGCCTTTGGGAGAGGAGAAAATCCTGGCTGATCACACTGTGTTAGCCTTGTGTATGAGGATTCTCTAAAGGAACAGAACTGATAGAATGTGTATAAATATGGGATTTAGTCGAGGGGCTTACAGGCTGTGGTCCCGCTAGTCCAACAATGACTGTCTACTCATGGAAAGTCCAAGAATCCAGTCTCATCTGGCTTTCGGCATATGCCAGAATCCCAAATAAGCAGGCTCTGATACCAGTGAAGGAATGGACTTGTCACAGTGAGCAAGAGGAAGCAGGCCAAGAGCAAGAAAGAGCTTCCTTCTTCCTTTATATAGGCTGCCAGCAGAGGGTGTGATCTTTCAGATTAAAGTAGATCTTTCGACCTCAAAAGGTTGGGATAAAAAGTGGGTCTTCCCACTTCATATAATTTAACTAAGAAAAAAAAATTCTCTCACAGGTCTACCCAGCTGCTTGGGTTTTGGTTAATCCCAGATGTCGTCAGGTTGACAAGCAAGAAGAGCCACCAGACCTGTGAAGGAACGAATGTGCATGTGGAGAGGAATGGTTTGGGGTGGGGGTGGGGAGGAGCAGGGGTATTTCCCCCAACTCTGTGCCATTTGTCAAGGGTGCTAAATAGAAGTGGAAAGGATTCCTAGGAGACATGACATGAGGTCCTGGTCCAGAGTCTCAGACTGGAGCTGCGAGGACTCGTTAATTGGGCATCTACTTAATGTGATAAACTAGAGTCAGAGCAGAGATGAGGCTACAGTTCTGGTTTGTAGAAAGCTTACCTTCTGGTGGGAGATTCGTGGCAACCAAATGAGCAAGTCCTCCAACAAAACCCATAGAGAGTAGCACGGAGTCACAGAGCGAGGCTGACTGCGGACAATAGGCTGCCAGACAAGAAGGACTTTTCTGAGAAGGCTGGCTGGGTATTTGGATGGAAGTTAGGAGCATCTCAGCTAAGGTTGAGAGGATGGATGCCTGAGATGAAGACAGCAATAGTGGGAGCCCCTAATATCTCTCTGTCTTCTCCTCATCCTCAACAGATCGCCAGTTCCATATTCCTTGCTAACCTACCGGTCATATTTATTATTTATTAGCAATGTGGCCCTGAGCAGGATGACCAATCACTCTAATCAGATGGCTGTAACGTGGTAATGTGTATGTCCCCATCCTTGAAGACGTGGTGTAGCAATAAATACGAACAATATAAACAATTTCTATGGAATACTTATTGTGTAATGGGGACTACAATGAATCTGATGATCTCTTTTAGGGAGTGTTTGGACGGCAGGAGAAGATGCTAAGTGGACAGCTGAGCACCTTGCTTGAGGGTAGAGGGTGGTAGTGATGGCATTTGAATCCAGGCACTCTTCTTCCAAAAGCCCTCAGCTTCACCCATCCATCACTCAGAGAGAGAGAGAGAGAGAGAGAGAGAGAGAGAGAGAGGCTGCAGATTCTGCCTGCGTGCCATACCCTCGAGTGATTCGGCATCTATCATTATTAGGCCTTTTTCCTTTCTTTCACTTTACAATTTTGAATGTTTTTTTAAAACTATAGTTTAGAATAATGCCCAGAAGTCAGAAATTCTGCCATAGAACTGGAGCTAGAAGCCACACTTCCTGATCTTAAATTCCCAGGCCTTTCTCCTGCAGGGTGCCTCCTGGAGTTTTGCTTATTATAATTAATCATATTTTGAAAGGAACCCTCAGAAGTGCTCACTGAATTTGCTCCAGTAGATCCAGCTGTTTGCAAAACAATAAGTCCAATTTTCTTCTTTAATGCTGCTTCTATTAACATTTAAAAGATTTTTCCATATTCATTGTTCCTATTTTAAGCAAACGATCCTCCGAGCATTTCAGAATTCGTCAGCTGATGGAACCCACAGGATTCTGGATCTGCACCCCCTCTGCCACCTGTCAGCTCCGCTTACTGTTTGCACCTGTCTTGTGCCTCCTTGTGCGTGTCCTCAGGATTTCTGGGGTATCTGGAGGCTTTGGAAGTGGAAGGGGGAATCTTTGTTTTCGGAGAGAGAGTTTGTTGCCTTGCATTTGGCCATTCTCATCACGCTGGATACCCAGAGTTGAACTTTAGCATTAAAAATTAAAAACAAACAAACAAACTTTTCTTGGCAGGCAAGGTTAGAACTGAGAATTACCTCTGAGACAGGGGGAAAAGGTCCAGGGACTTCGGGCCCTGCAAGGTGAACACAGATGCATGGGGAGAAAGGAGCTCATGCTAGGGAAGAGATAGCAACAGGAACATCCCAGGCTGCTCTGAGCTTCCCCTGGGCTTGGTGCAGGCTTACAGCTAGAGTCCTGGCTGGGCCATGGTGGTGCACTTGTTAGGCAGAGACAGGTGGGTCTCTATGAGTCCAAGACTAGACTGATCTATAGAGCCAGTGTGTTCCAGGATAGTCAGGGATACATGGAGGAATCTTGTCTCAAAAAGAAACAAAAAAAAAAAAAAAAAGAAGAGAGAGAGAGAGAAAGAGGGAGAGAGGAAGAGAGGGAGAGAGGAGAGAAGAGCTAGAGTTCTGATTTCTCTCTGTGTGGATATTCAAACACCTATCCCATGACTTCCCCTTGCAAGTCTCACAGGTGTTTTACATCCACTGCAATAAAAGCAAACTCCTGGCCTGCACTCCCAAGTTTGCTTATTTTGCTTGTCCTTCCGATGACAACTCTATCCTTGAAGATGCTCCTGTAAGGAAGGGGACTTCCTCAACACTTCTCCTTCCCTGTGCAATCCCATGTTCTATTCATTGGCATCTTCTGTCAGCCAGTACCTTCCACATAGATCATAAGGCTGACTCTTCTCACCACCTTTGATGTCGCCAGCCTGCCCCCTTTTCTGAGGTCGCCTAAGTGTCCTGGGCTTTCAGTCCTGTCAAGAGTGATCCTTGAATGCACCTGTGTACTCCCCTCTTCCATCACAGGTCTTTAATGGCTTCATGGTTCTCAAGGTGAAAGGTCATTTTTTTTGTGGGGGAGGCACTGAGTACTTTTGAGATGGGGTGACCTTTTCTTCTCTACGTAGTTGAGGGTAGCCTTGAACTTCTTATCCTTCTGCCTTCACCTTCTGCATGCTGGGATTACAGGTGTGCACCAACACTTACAGTTGGTAAGAGTCTGACCTGGTGATTCGTGCATGTTTGGAAAACACTCTGCCAACTGAAGGACACCCCTGGCTTGAAAGTTCAATTTTTTTAAGTTTAAATTTATTTTTATTTTAATTTATTGTATCAGTGCTTGCCTGAACCACCTGTGAGGCCAGAAGAGGGTAATGTTGTCTCTGGAACTGGAGTTACGGATGGCTACGAGCCTCAGTGTGGGTGTTGGGAACTGAACTTGGATATTCTGCGAGCACAAGTGCTCTTAATTACCAAGCCATCTCTCCAGAGCCAAAAGGCAGTTCTTAATGTGGCCTCCTGGATGCCCCGTCCTTCCCTATTGTTCCTCTCATCTAGCTGATGATCTTACTGCCCACTGAGCCTCAGCCACTCTGGTCTCCTTGCTGCTCCTTTGCCTGTCAGTTGGAATCCTGTCTTAGGAAAGACGGTTCCTCTGTCAGGAAAGCTTTGGTCCCAGTCACAACTGATTCCCTTAGCAACGGCAAGTTTCTGCTCAGTCAAGCCTCCCCACGTCCCAGGCTCCGTTCCCAGTTTCTACCCACCTTGTTTTATTCTCTGAGAATGTATATCACCCTTTGAGACATTATGTAATTCACTTACTAGTTCTGTTCATTGCCCCGAGCCACAGCTCCCCACTAGAACGTTAGCTGCAGGAAGCACGGTTCTCCACTCTCCTATATATTTTTGGTGCTTTGATCAGCACCTGCCACTTAAATGTGTTTGTTAGAGGAATAAGTGCTAAGGCATCAACACCGTCCCTGACTACATTTAGGTGAATCCATTCCATTACAAAAAGACAAGAAACTGATTTGAGTGGAGGAGAAATGTGGCTGGATTACTTCCAAGACTCCTGGAAATCCACTGGCACCTCCATCCAGGAATGAAAATGAAGCCATCAGACCCTTGCTCGAGTGCCAGTTTTCTGCATCCTCCCTGGTGGCTTCAGTCTCAGGCAGGTTTTCATTGTCACCACAGCCTGCTGGCGGGACTGAAAGCAGAAGGCATCTAAAAGCATACATGCTACCGTTCTTCCACTTAGACGAGACTGGAGTGCGCTGTGGGAGGAGGAAGCACTTCCTCTCTAACACTTCTGTCTCATCCTAGGAGTCTTCTTATTGGCCTGCTTCAAGTCAGGTACCAGAATGAATCCCTGTGTTCCATTGGGCTGAAATGCTCCCATTGGCCAAGGTGGATCAGCTGGTTGTCTCTGGAGTAGAGTGGGAAACTCTGGGCATCAGGTCCATGAGGGCTCTGTGGGTCCACAGGAAAGGTGCTTCTGTAATGAGAGATGTAGACATCGTGGTCAGGTTTGCTGCTCAGTTACACCAGAGTGATCTTTGCCAGATGTGGTTCTGGTTGGTGCCTATTAACAGCAGACAGAAGCAATCTAAGGGAGAAAGGATCCATTTTGGCTTCTCAGTCCATCATAGCATGGAAGGCATAATGGAGTGTTTGGTCAGAAGTTTATGGTGAAAGTTTGTTGCTTGATGGAGGACCAAGACTCAGGGGCTGGAAGGGAGCACCAGAGCCCTCAAAGACCTGCCACCAGGGACCTACTTCTGACAGCTGTGTCTCTTAACCCTAAGTTTCCACAACCTCCCAAATAGTACCACCTGCTGTTGGGGGAGGCTGCTCATTCATTTCTAGCTTCCCAGACCTGAAATAATCACACAGAAACGGTATTAATTAAATCACTGCTTGGCCTATTAGGTCTAGCTTCTTATTGGCTAGCTCTTACATCTTAAATTAACCCACTTCTATTAATCTATGTATCACCACATGGCTGTGGTTTATCTACAAGATTCCAGTGCATCTGTCTCCTGTGTGCAGCTACATGGCTTCTCTTTGACTCCGCCTTCTTTCTCCCAACAGTCAGTTTAGTTTTTTTGTCTAGCTCTACTCTGCCCTGTCACAGACCAAAGCAGTTTCTTTATTTATTAACCAATAAAAGCAACACATATACAGAAGGATTTCCCACATCAACTTGCTGAGGACTAAATATTCAAACACAAGAAGAACCTGTGGGGTGACATTTCACAATCAAACCACAACAGGTTCCTTATCAGCATACATGTCAAAATCCTTGGTCTGGCATCCATCCGAGGAACAGATTTATGAAGCTTGGGTCTAGCCCTCCAGTTTTTCCTCTCTCTACATCCTCTTATGTTCTCTTTGCCCAGAAACACTAAGGCAAGATTCAGCACTGGGGCTGTCACTTGCTCATTCATGAATCTATACACAACTAAGCACTTACTATGTGCTCCCACAGTTCTGTTCATTTTGTGGTGTCTCCCCTGAAGGCTCTGTGCCTTCTTACTCTGTGAAAGCCAACAGGTTCTTTATGGGCCCAAGTTAAATCTTCTTCTCACTATACCCTTCAGAATGATGCAATCTCTCCATCTTACTCTGCAATATTTTACTTATTCTCTTGGACCCACTTTGGTTGAGAATTCTTGGATCCATGTTACAGATGTGCACACAGATTTCCCCATTGGGGTCTCTGTTCATCGATGTTACACATCCAGGTAGTTAGAATATGATATACATATAGTAGGGATTTAATAAATGCTTGTGAAATGAACGAATAGTAGACTGAAGGAGTTGGGAAATGGGTTTTCATCCCTTTGTCAAGCCTGTGACTTGTGCTTTCGTACAGGATACTTGGGTTTGTAAAATGTTTTCACGTCTTAAGGGTTATTGATTTTGCATTTTGGTAATCTGAACTGGCATTTACTTTAAGAATAGAGAAATAGCATCTCTGATAAGTCAAGTAACTTTTTGGCTGTACAGGAAACAAAGTGGCAACCGTAAAATTGAATGAAGATCCCATACTGAGTCTGTTAGTTACAGGTATTTGGTGGTAAGTGACATCAACTTAAACTAACAGGCTCCAAAGGGAAATTATTGATGAATTTGTGACCCTAAGAACGAGGTTCTGATAGCATGGTGCAGACTTCAGGAAGCTACCTCAAGAGCGAAGTCTGGGGATTGTGTTACCTCTTATTAATATCAAGATCCATGCCCAATGATTACAAGACAACATGAGGAATTCGGGTGGCATCACCAGCTGCTCCGCTGTTCCCACCTGGGAACCAACTCTCTGCCGTGGCTGCTCTGCAACCTCGTTCCCAAAAGGCGACAGGGAAGCTCCAAGTCATGGCTTGCTGCCAACTCAACCACCGCCCAGGAGAGCAGAGATCCTTTACTCCTGGTTCTTATTAGGTCAAGTATCCCCAGAAAAGACCACGCCCTTTGGGCTAAGCCTTCCCAATACGATTGGTTGTAGGACAAATTCTCACAACAGCTACCTTATCTCCTTAGTGTGGGAGATGCTTGTTGTTTCAGAGGCCTTAAATTGTCAAAAGTTAAAATGTTCAGACCCAAGTCTTGTGTTTTTACAAATGCTGAAATTGAGGCACAAAGATATTTCCGAGACTGAGGTCCTGCCCGCTGTCAGTCAGAACTGGGTATGACAGCTGCTATCCTGATACTATTGCTGGTTTTCCTCAGTGATAATGGAGATGCGTGGTGTGTATGTCTGATGAAGTGGCAGGCAGAGGGTTCTGGATGTGGGGCAGGTAATTGTCCCACAGCTTTAAGTGTGTTACTCTTTCTGGGCTGTGGCACTTCCCACAGAGGGGAAGCCAAGCCAGGGCTCACCTCAGAACGGCTGTAGAATTTCCATAGGGGAGAAGTATTTGGGATCTCAAACTTATGGAATGGTATGTAAATTTGTGTCTCTTAATACAATTTGAAAGCATTTTTTTTAAATGATGTCTCCCAGACCATTTTGTTTCCTCAGGCAAAAGATGGGTTTGACTGCCCAAACTGCCATTCCATGCCTGACCCAGAGAAGGACAATCACCTGTAGAGATTGACAGTAACATTTTTTCCCCAGGATCTTGAAGGGGACAAAACAAACAAACAAACAAAAAAAAAAACCCTTGTGGGTCTGTTGTCGAATTTAAGAGAATGCTACACATTTGTGTTTTAAGGGGAGTTTTGCATGCTTTTAAGTGGATTTCTAAATGGATACAAACTTTGGAAAGCTTGAACTTTCTGTGTTCTGAAACACTGACATCTTGGTACGTTTCCCTGACAGCTAAGCTTGGACTAGACCAGGAATATCTCTGGCCTGCTGATTGCTCTTGCCCACCTGGCCTGCTCCCCACAGCACTTGACTCTGCTCGGTTCCTACCCTCCACTTGGGGAAAGGGGCTGCTTGGCTCAGGGCTGTAGCCCAGGCTTCCAGGAGAGGCGCTGGAGTAGTTACCAACACTTTGCCCTAATAATGTCTGCGACAATTCACCCTCCCTCCAGCAGGTGGCAGTCTTCACCTTCTAGCCCGTAATCAGCCTTCTCCGGGGAAAGGTGGCTTTCTTCTACCCAGCAGACCCAATGGACGCTCTCAGGAGAGCGTATTTTCCAGCATTCCGTTACTACTCTGGAGTGCAGCTCACAAATTTAATAACTGCCTACGAGTCTTAGTTTAACGAAACAATACAGCTCTGCTTTAACATAAAGAGAAATGAAAGGAAAGTAATTGAAATAAAACGGTGCGCCTTTCAATAGCAAACGCTTGGGTGCGCTTTATGTGGACATTATGATGAAATAGATGTTAGCTATGACTGTAACAGTGCCAGTGATGTTTGATAAAATGGCAGAGAGAGAGAGAGAGAGAGAGAGAGAGAGAGAGAGAGAGAGAGAGAGAGGTGTCTTTTTATGTAGCACAGGCTGGGCATGGCATGGAACCTGCCACGAACCTTAGGCTGGTTTTAAAGTCATAATCCTCTTGCTTCAACCTTAAATTCGAGGGTTATAGGTACACACCACCATGCCCTGCCTAGCTGATCAGTTAGATGAGTTTCTAACGTGGTGGGCAAGTTTTAGTAGCATTCAGAACAAAATTAAAAGCACATTTACTCTAATGGGTGCATTTCAATGTCTACAAACACATATCTAAGTGCAGTCCCTCAAATAAAATAGAATATGAAGTAAATGAAGCAGATTAACACATGGCTAGGCTCGAATGATGCTATCCCCTAATGTGGGACAATGTTTTTGTTATGGAGCATTATCTGTCTGTTGCAAGGTATCTGGGGTCTTTTGCAGCACTAAAAATAAATTAAAAAAATAAATGTTTCCATGAAATTCCGGAAAGCCCTCTAGGGGGCACTACTGGCCTCATTAAGAACTTCTGGGTACGGGGCTGCTACAAACTGTGTAAAAGGATAGTCATAATCCGTGAGTAACTGCTGGCTTCTCAGTATAACCAGTTCCCATAAAGACCTCGCTCTTAATATAACTTAAATATGAAATTTAAAAGAGACGCTTAATTTAGGATTGCAACAATCCTAATGATGGCGACAATTTGGTCCTGCAAATAAATCCACTTTCCAGCTAATACTTCATGAGATGTGGGTAGGGATCAAGTATTTATAACTAGGTTTGGTTACATAACGATGTGCTCTATAAGTGTGACCCAGACACAGGAGTGGTAGCAAAAGAGGACATAAGGTGACATGTCTGAATGAGAAAGTGGTAGATATGTTGAGATGAATAAACACTATCAAGAGTAATTTTATCTGGTCCTCTTTGTTGTTAAAAGGCTGCTACAAGAGAAGGTAAACACGTGCCCACAGCTTGCACCTCCCTTCTGCAGGACAATGCTGGAAGAGTGTAAACTCTAAACTCTGAGCTGATCTTTTGGCTTCTGAGATTTCTTCTTGCTTTTTCTCTGACAGGGATGCACAGCATGTTGGAAGCAAAGAAACAGTGAACATGGTTTTATTTGTTTATTTACTTACTTTGATGTTTTTCAAGGCACAGTTTCTTTGTGTAGCCTTGACTATCCTGGAAGCCCATGTTGGAACGTTGGGTACAGAGCCTTTGAATGGCATGCGATCCCTCGAGTGATTATGATTATTGTTGTTGCTGCTATTTATTTTTCTATACAGGTTCTCATGCATCTCAGGCTGGCCTTGAACTCTGTGTAGCCAAGCATGATCTTGAGCGTCTTATCCTCTGCCTCTACCTCCCGAGTGCTGGAATTGCAGGTGAGCATCTTTATACCCTTTTTTTAAAAACATGTTTTATGCTTATAAAAGTGTTGTGCCCACTTGTATGACTGTGTACCACTCGTGTGCCTGGTGCCTGCAGAAGCCAGGAGAGGAGCTGCCACATCGGTGCTGGGAACCAAACCCAGGTCCCATGGAAGTAGCCAGTGCTCTTAAATGCTGGACCACTCACCCCTGCGCTCCCAGTTCAGTTTTATGAGGTGCGGGGAACTGAATCCAGGCAGGACTTTGTGCTAACAAAGCAAGCATTCTATCAACAGAGCCGCATCCCCGGTCAGTGATTACGATTTCATGAAGTCTCAGATTTGGGCCTAGGGTTCTGGGCTGGGTGCTCATTTTCCACACACTCCTCTGCTTCTGGTCTTTGAGATTCTTCGCTTTACGTTCTGGGAGTTTGGCCCGCGTTATAAGAACCTGTGCCAGCCCTGCTCAGAGACAACGAAGGAGGAAGAAGCATTTCAAGGTTCAGGAAGACAGCTTGTCCCTGCTAGAGATACCAAGATAAGGCCATGGCTCCATTTCAAAGCAAACACCGGGCTATGTTCCACACAGTGCTGACAACCACCCTCTAGGTTACAACCTAGCCAGGGACAGGCCTCTCCTGAATGGGTATTACAACAGTCAGCTATGGGTTTCAGAATGTTTTTGAAGAGGCTACACATAAAATCACTTGTTTTCCAATTTTAAGGAACCACTTTCTCTCCGTGGGGGGTCAATCTCACACCATGAGACAGATGTCTTAATGGTGAGGCCGGACCTGGATTCGAATAATGACTGTCGCATCATGGCTGTGGGGTCTAGCTCAGGTAACTTAACCTCTCTGGGCTGGAATTTCCAGTTTCCACCTGGGAACATCTCCACAGACTGGCAGCCCAAGAGGAGCAGATACATTACAGAGGAACATGCGTGGCAGGTGCAGAGAACTTTCCTGTAGAAAATCCTTTTAGGACAGTGTCTTTCAGCGGGCTTTGCTCAGAATTTGGTCCCAGCAAATCTAATTTTAAAAATAAAAGAGCTTTGTGGGCACTGTATTTTTGGAAATAGTGTGTCCCCAGTGAGACGGATAAAGAATGACAATACAGTAAGCATTCTGAGAACTTGTGGCTAAAGAAATTAGCTTTACTTGGCTTCACTCAGGGTTTCCCACATCGGTCTCATTAGGATTATCTCGTGCCCCCCCCCCAAACAATCAAGTCTATGGATTGGTAAAAAATGACCCAGGAAAAGTCGCTCCCTCTAAACAGCTCAGTTCTGCTTTTAGCTGGATTCCTTCTCAGGTTTTCCCGTAGAGAGGATGGGGATAGGCTGGACAAGTCATCAGTCACACGCCACAGACATCCGTTCCCAAGGGTGCTCAGACAATCTTGGACATGTTTTTAAAAGGTCACAGGAGCTCAGACGGTCTCTTGAAAAACCGCCCCTGGGTCTTTCTACCTTAGGCAGCTTATATTTTGTTTCCTGGGTATTTTGTAAAATCTTATGAACTCTTAGAGCTCTCTCCATGTGATCAACAGCTATAATAACCTTCGCCATAACAATATTTCAAAAGGAACTGAGGACTCTTGCTTAAACACATGCACACACAGAGAGAGAGAGAGAGAGAGAGAGAGAGAGAAAGAGAGAGAGAGATGGAGGGAGGGAGGGAGGGAGAGAGGGAGAGAGAGAAGAATAGCTTATGAACAAGTTAAAAGGGGACATAATTAATTTATAAGCCCTACCCTGATTAGAAGGATAGATGAGGAAAGATCACTAAAGGATAACGTTCAGACTCAATTTGCAATAATTGTACGTTTCTTTCACCCAGACACATATCTGATATAATCTCCCAAATCCCCAAATACACATAACAAGTCTCTGTAAATGACATCAGACAGGACAGGATGAAGATATTCTTCCTAAAAGGCTTCGGGTCTAAATCAAAATGCATAGAAGCAAACCTAGTTACCTCTGAATTCTTTTTGTTTAAAGCATAATTTCTGGATAATTATTCCTAGAAAAATTTCAAGGGTAAAATTCTAGGCAATAGTATAATAATCAGCCATCTGGAAATGTCAACATTTTTCCATTCTCAAATCCTGTACGCAAATATATTGAAATATGCACGTGCGTATATCGCAGGGCTCGTTTCTCCATATTAAGTTGCAGACATCACAGCACATCACCTTAAATATTTAAGCATGTATCTCTTACATAAAGGACATTGTCCCATATGATCATATGACATTATCTTGCCTAAGAACACTGGCAATAATTCTGTAGTTACACCTGGTGCTAACTCCACGGTCAGATTTCCTGAGGAAACAGTCAAAGCCCATATATTGCATTTAGTTACAACAATCTATTCTTTGTCCAGCTGGAATGTGGTTCTCCTGCCTCTAACATTTTCCTGATCTAATAACCTTTGGATGAAGCTAATATTTTGTGGGTGTCCTGTAGAGAGTCTTTGTTTTATGTGCTCTTTCCTCTTGGGTCATTCAAGAGATTCTTCTATGCCCTGGAATTCCTGTAAACCAAGATCTGGCTTACATACTCCTGTCTCTCTCTCTCTCTCTCTCTCTCTCTCTCTCTCTCTCTCTCTCTCTCTCTCTCTCTCTCTTTTGTGTGTGTGTGTGTGTGTGTGGGGAGAGAGAGAGAGAGAGAGAGAGAGAGAGAGAGAGAGAGAGAGAGAGAGAGAGAGAGAGAGAGAGAGAGAGAGAGAGAGAGAGAGAGAGAAACTTTGGGTATCATTCCTCAAGACACAAGACACAATCTATTTATTCTTTGAGACAGTGAGTCCTCTCATTGGCCTGGAGCCTACCAAGAAGGCGCTGGCTGGCAATAGGAATCTTTATCTCTACCTCCCCAGGACTGGGAATTCAAACATTTTCCATGGTGCCTGTTTTTTCCAGTGTGAGTTATGGGAATGGAACTCTGTCTTCATGCTTACATAGTGAGCATCTTACCCACTGAGCCACTCCTACAGCTTGGTGTACTTACTCTTGTTCCCCTTTCTTCCCAGGTGACTACAAACAGTACCCCTTTTCAGGGTGGCTGAGCTTTGAGCTCTCTGTCTAATTTGAATTCAAGCAGAAGATGTTTACTGCTGAGGGTTTGGTTTTCTTCAGCCAAGTGCATTTATTCATCTATATATTTAAAATGCAAAGTACTTATAATATTAAACTTGTACTTATTTATCACAAAAAGTTTTGGAAAAACATAGGAAAGTGACAAAAAGGACAAAGAGAGACAAGAGATAAAATGTCACTGCTGACCCCCTTTAGGTGGAACTACTACTGTTTTATGTACCCACCCTTCTCTTTCCTATATCTTTCTATAGCAAATTCTACACTACTGAACATAAAATTTATGTATTTTTCTTACTAAATTTGTAACAAAAATATTCCCCATGTTATTTCAGAATTTTTGTAAATCTCTTGAAAAATGACGCATTTTTTGCATTGTTGAATTCTTACTGTTGGAATTTTGAGTTTTTTTTTTCTGGGTATAAGTAATGTTTTGGAGAATATCTTTATCTAGATAAATATTTCTCTCCTTAGAAAATTATTTCTTCAGGAGAAATTATTGGGCTGAAAGGAATGGATTTTTAGGATTTATTTTCTGCCTGATTATCACAGTAAGGTGAGTTTATCATTGGCATGTAAAATACAATAAAATGGGGAGAGAAAAAAGTCTTCCACATCCTCTGCCCGGAGGCAACTGATTTTAGGATTTGACATGATTTCTCCTGATAAAGGCAACTGTTATCTTTCTTAGTAAGACTCAAGAGTATGGACATTTTTAAGGTCTTCGATAATACTGCCAAGATTGCTTTCCAGTTTTCCGCTTATTCTTCTGGGAGTGTGTGAGTTGTGACCACCCTGAAAACACAAACATCTGAGAGTTGTCAAGTGAGACCTCTCCTCTTCAAACTCTCCACACTGTCACTGTGACTCAAGGAAAGTCGGGGAGCCTAGGAAGGGCGTGAAAAAAGTCGCAGACAGACATGGCTCAGAAAACTCATTTCCGGGTCTGGATCTGGCTGAAGTCCATGTTTCTGAAAGTCCGTCTTTGCTAACGCTGGTCACTGGGGGGGATTTGGACATGCTTGGTTGTGACAGGTAGCTATAGACATCAGCCCTCTGGGTCGGCTTGCTGAAGATGGGCCATTGACCATTTACTAATACAGGTAGAAGGAAGAGATCCTCTAGTAAGGGCTCTCCAATCTTCTTCAGAACATGAAGAATAATATTTGTCTATGTGCTGGATAATTCAATAAGACTTCTGTAGACTTGGGCCCCATCAGGCTCGCTCTCTCTTCTCTCTCTCTCTCTCTCTCTCTCTCTCTCTCTCTCTCTCTCTCTCATCCTGTTTTGTTCTCCCACATAGTTCTTGCACCGATTACACTTGTCCCCTGGATGATGGTGCTGTTCTGGACGGCTGGTGGAATCTTTAGGAGATGAGGCATGGTTGGCAGAAGTAGGTCACTAGTGGAAAGTCTCTGGTTCTGGCAACTGTCTGCTTCCTGTCCATTGCCATATGAACAGCTACTGCCACACACCACAGCCTGGCTGCTCTGGACTGAGCCATTCCAACATGGCTTCTGTGTCAGGATGGACTGAAATCTTGAACCCCAAAGGAACCTTTCCACTCTCAAGTTGCTTCTGTAAGAACTTTACTCTGTACAATTAATTTTTCTTTTTCTGAGACAGGGCTTCTCTGTAGCTTTGGTGCCTGTCCCGGAACTAGCTCTAGTAGACCAGGCTGGCCTCGAACTCACAGAGATCCACCTACCTCTGCCTCCCGAGTGCTGGGATTAAAGGCGTGCGCCACCGCCATCTGGCTCCATGCAATTAATTAACTGCAATTAACCAACTAAAAAGAAATTAATGCACACAGGACTCTAATACTTCCTTGTATAAGGTGCAAGCTTTTCTTAACAACCTTACGTGGTCACTATTATAAGTCTTACATAGTAGTTGTTTTCTATAAAAATACATCAAGTTCCATTATGAAAGTTTTCTTCCTTTGGCTTCTCTTATCAGAAGTCTTTCAACAATTCAACAATTATTAACCACACTCTAGCATGGACCAGGCCCTTTAGTAAACACTGGGATAGAAGGCTGCCATAGAGAGCTTAGGACTCAACTGTGTGGAAGTAAACAGAAGAATGGCAAGGGAAAGTGGGAAGAACTTCATCAGAGATGGGTCCACATTGCCTGGCCAGCATCTCCAGGCAGTGGGGAGGCTTCCAAACGCAGTATGCATCATGAAGGAGAACTAGAATTCATACCCACCAATCCAGAAACAGTACTGGATCAGAGAGCAGAAACTTGAGGTTTTAGGAAATAGATGAGATTTTGTGTGTGCGCGTGCCTTTAACACCAAGATCAGACAGTACTAGGAAGCACAACAGAGACTGAGGAGGTGACGAAAGGAAGCCATGGCTAGATTTTGAGGCTTTCTGTCACACATGGGCATTAGAACTTGTTTTGCGATGGATCTCTGGAATGATCTTTAACCAGCAACTGGCATCTGCAGACCGCAGTGGAGAGGGAGGGACATTACTTCCATATCAATGGTACCAATGTAGGCAATGGGGGGGGGGAGACGCTGGGTTGAAAGTTGCTAGGAGGCAGCTGCAACTTTGAGACACCCAGGAAAGAACGGCAAGATGACCACCTCACAGAAACCCCAACACCAGACATGAGAAACACGCTTCTGAGTTGTTGGCAAGGACTACCCAAGAGACTCCCCAAATATACAACCAATTGCTGCTGTCCTTGGTTACCTACCCCTAGAATTGGAAGGAAAGTCTCTATTGCTGAAGGCATCATGCATTTTAGAAGCAGGACCCAGGCACCCCTGAGTTGGAATTGATTTGAAAGCCCCCTCCCTGAGGACTAGCTTGCATGATGCCAGAAGGTTCCATGCAAGCTTCGGAAGGAGGGAAACAACCTATACAGTCCTACCCAGCTATGATGCCTATAAACCACATCAACAATCAGCATGGCACAATAACTCTAAGGGTGCAGTAGTGGCATGCCTACCTTGGAGGTAACCAACAGCTCTCTGATTGGACTCAAGACCGACTTAACGAGAGGGAAACCATGCTCATAATGAGAACCTAGCTAACTATTTAGCTAGTGACGTACTGGTTGTTGGAGGAGAATTTGAACCCACTAATTTCCTAACAATGATCATCCCTAACAACGATCTATAAACATTTGTCGTTGACTCACAGATAGAGCAGTCTTCAACCCTCATCAAGATAACTTCTCTTTGCAGGACACAGAGACCACTATGGAAAGCCACAGCCAATCAGAATGCAGATTTGGAGCCCAGTCCTAATGAATACATATACAAAACACCCCTGCGCTTAAAGCTCAGAAAACACGGAAGAGGCCGTGAGAAAATTGTCAGAGCCAAAGGATCAGGGAGATTGCTGTGAGACTGTATCTCTTAGTAGTATCAGAAACTACACTTATAAAGTCTCACCCACAAGTGTGACCTGAGTGAGAATGACCCCAGTGGACACACCAAACTGAATGAAGAAAAACCCATGAGGTTTTAATGCTACACAGAACTCCAGACAACTGAGGAAAGCTGGGAACACGAAAGGTGATCTTCCTTTCCCAGGGAGGAGCGTACCAGCTGGTTGTCCAGTGCCAAATGGTCATCCCTAAGAACATATATATGGGTAGCGTATGGACTGAACAGGTTATATATATATACATATATAGTAAAAGGAGAGAGATGATGAATTTGGAGGAGAGTGGGGAGGGGTATATAGGAGGGTTTGGAGGGAGGTAAGGGAATGGAGGATGTTGTAACTGAGTTGCACGAAAGGGGTCGTTATTAATGAAAGAATCCCTAGAAATGGCCGAGGAGTATGAGAACTCAGCTTGGGCAAGCAAATGCATCATTGTGCCCCTGGCAAAGAGAGAAAGAATTTATCCCATCATTCCAGCTCCTCGGATCCAAACCAACCCCTTGGCCTCAGCCCAGAAACCCATTTCTTGTTCAGTCCTTGTCGTCTCCTTTCTTTAGAGAGCATCCCCCTTTGTAGAATAATCATCAATTCATTCATCAGGGGACACTTTACTCCCCAAAAACGAGGTTAGCCTTTCACATGGGTTAGGTCTGATTTCTATGCAGGCCTGTAGGACTTTACGGGACTCATAGCTCTGATACTCATCTCACTTACTATCTCAGAGATGGGGATTTGCTGAGTTCAAAAGGCTGTAGGGACTGGTGCGGTAGTTGCAAAGGAATACTTTTTATTTACTTATTTTTTTGTCTTATATGTTTGAGTGTTTTGCCTGCACATATATCTGTGTGGTACATGTGCCTGTGGAACCCCCCCCCCCTAAATAAAAGGGTGCGAGAAGCCTTGGAAGTGGAGTTATAGATGGTTGTCAGTCACTGTATGGATGCTGGGAGGCAAACTCAGGTTCTCCAGAAAAGCTCGTAACTACTGAGTCAGTCACTCGGCTTCTGGACCCTCTGATTTTTCCTAGTCTAAGAAGAAATCCCAAGAAACTCCTTTGTATCCCGAGCCTCATAAGACACTGTTTGAAAAGCTGGGGGGCAGACATGGTGTTAGAGTCCCATGGGCATGTATTTGAACCTCCTCACTAGGCTATAGCTGTTTTTGGTAACGATAACAAGGTAATTGCTAATTGACCAAGTGTTACAGGGTTGGTACTTTATCATGGTAATCAATGCATTCTCCCCCAGAGTAAGAAAAACCAGAGTTTGGGTAAAGTTAGGGGTACGCTTGAGACCAGGAAGAGGACTCATATTGTCCTCTGTTCCATCTACTCCATGTAGCCATGATCACCTGCCTTTTCAGGAGGTCTATCAATATTTAATGTGCGGGTGTCAGTTGCTGTAATTGAGCGTTCTTCAGAACCAACTTGAATTAATCATATGCAGAAGGAGAGAAAATAAAATGCCCTTTTCTCAGAGCCTAGTTCCACTGGCTGCTTGGAAGCCTAGAAACCGCAGTGAGAACTTCCTGCTGATGGAGGACCCGGAAAAGAAACTGAATCAGAAGAGCGACAAGAGCAACGACAAACCCAGAAAAGTACGATTTAAGATCTCCTCTTCCTACAGCGGCCGAGTGTTGAAGCAGGTTTTTGAGGATGGGCAGGAATTAGAGTCACCCAAAGAGGAATACCCTCACAGTTTTCTCCAGGAGGCCCTTGAACCAATGGATGGTGTCTATGGGTCAGGGGAAGCCCCCAAGCCTCAGCTGTATTCCCCTAAGCTGACTGCTCAAAGGATCAGCGTGTTTAGAGATGGCAGTGCCTACTCTCTGGCGGGCAGCCAGCCTCTGTTCAATGACTACAAGGCGAATGACCATAAGGTTGGTATTGTGTGAGGTTATGGGCTTTTAGGGTAGGCTCCTTGAAATACATCTAGCAAAATACCAAGGTGCTTCAAGATAAGCATCTCTCTCAAGTTCAGCTACCGGCCAGAGCTGGAGGTGCATCAAATGTGGAGCCGTTATTAGAATAATATTTCTTGGACAAAAATAACATGCGGTTGACTACTCATTGGAAAGTGTGACGAGCATGGGCAGCGTTCAAATTCCATCCAGGGTAATACACTGTAATTGGGTCTTTGGCTGAGTTTCCTTCGTGTGTAAATTAAATAGAGGTGCAGCGGTTTTCGAGTTGCCAGTCTGTCGTTTTGGAGAATTATGCAGCAGTAGGTCATTCCG
This sequence comes from Alexandromys fortis, assembly GCF_014885135.2. Classification (NCBI taxonomy): domain Eukaryota; kingdom Metazoa; phylum Chordata; class Mammalia; order Rodentia; family Cricetidae; genus Alexandromys; species Alexandromys fortis. The sequence goes on along the minus strand of NW_026067896.1, from coordinate 17,389,982 downwards.
TTTCCTGAAAGAATTGAATATTTGAAGGTACCCATTTTGCTCCAGCCAATTACTCTGCTGTATTTTATCCATGTCTTGTTTTTTTTCCCCCTCCTTATCACCTTCCTACTGCCTGCTTTTTAAAATTGTCGGTCTATTTATTTAGTTTTGCCTTCCCAGTGCTCATTAATATGAACACTAGGTAGCTGGAATCCTGGGAAGAAATGGTGAAAAGCAAATCAAACAGAGGAAATGTTTCTTGGGGAAGAAGTTTGAACTAATAGTTCAATGATGCAAACTCTTCCTGCATGTTTCCTTAGCTTCTCTGGAACAAGGGATAATCAGAAGCCCCCGAGGGACTCTATTTTAAGCTAAGACAACATGGAAAATACTCAGTAATTTCCAGACTCTTAGGAGATGGGTTTGTGCTCACGGTAATGGAAGTATGAATGCTGTTTCTCTATGTGTAATGTATCTAAGTTACTAATGATAACTAAAACATGATTTGTCTTCATCTTGGGAGGGGTTTTTTCAGATAATTATTTTTAATCATTTTTATTGTTCATTTTCCTAAGAAAATAGGTATTGCAGGCAAATGTTTTGGACATGTTGATATTGGCAAAAAGAGTATTGTAATAGCCACAGTTATCAAAACCAATAGCAGGCTTCATTTTTGTATGAAGGGGTTGAGAATGAAAATCCCTCATGTTAGTAGAATGTTTTATGCGTTATAAAGTGCTGCCATGGATTGCCTTCTTCTATGTCCATCATAGCCTTATCTTTACCTCATTCTCAATGAAAAAGGCAAGGTATGGTCATTTCTATTTTGTGAAGGAGGAAAATGATGTGCCAAGTTGATCAAAGGCCACACATCACTGTAGGACCTAAGGTGTTGAGTCAGAATAGGGATCTTGATCCCCTGATTTTCCATACTTCAATCTCTATATCATGTTCCTTTTCAACAAACAAGACCATTACATAATAATGATGATGGTGATGACGTTCTTGACACGGCTGTTTATTTGTGTCCTAGGCCCTTAGCTATGTTTTCTGCTTATAATAGTCCTTTGCAACTGTTTCTTATTTGAAAGCTGAGATTTTTAAAAGGCATAGTTCATAAAAGCCATTATAGATAATTTAAGCTACTTCATAATTCAGATGCCGACTTTGGCACATGTACAAATGATTTGACATAGATTTACAAAACTAGATTAAAACGAAAATATTCCAGAGGTCATGTTGAAAGTCAAATTCCTGTTGGGGCTCGTTATTTCTTGCTTTCTCTGTTTCCACCAATGACCACATCCCACTGTCATCAAGCTCTAAGTGTGGCAGTGAGGCAGGGACCAAAATGGATTTGTGCAGCCCACCTACTGAAAAACAGTTCAGGATGGCATTCATGAAAAGCAAGGAAACAAAATCTGGAGTTCCATGACTTCTCAAAAATGGATGGAGCTATAAATTCACCCCACTTAAATGCTGCCTATGACAGCGTGATGGGTTGCAGTTAAGTGCAGTGATTCACTTAAGCATTTGGAACCCAAACAGGTATATGTATATCACTGTTTGCAGAAATTCACCATCAATTAGAGGTGGAAACAACTTAAATATTCATCAGTTGGTGAATGGCTACACAAGAAGTGGTATGTATACATAATGGAATATCACAACACCTTAGAAAATTTTGATATGCTTCAACATGGACGAAGCTTGAACACTTTAGGCTAAATGAAATAAGCCATGCATAACCAGGGAGACCCGTACCATTGCAGCCACATGACGTACTGATGGTACAAATCAATGGAGACAGAAAGTGGATGGTTGTTGTCAGGCTGGGGGTAGAGAAGAAGATGTCACTCTTTATGGATTCAGCATTTCAGTTTGGGAAGATACAGTTCTGAAGATAAATGTTGGACAACAATGTAAATTTCAGGGAACTCCATGCCAATAAATGGTCAGACGAGTAAGCTATCTGTTATGTGTATTGTAATGATAAAAACAAAACATGGGCTCTGATGTCTGTGTGAATTTGGGCAAACTCACTTTCTTGAGCCCCAACGACATCATCTTGGCCTGAGAATAGCTAAAGTGCCTTCCTTAGAAGGGCCACTAAGATGATTAAGATAGATAATTCCTGCAAGTACCTGGAACCCGATATATGTTTAGCAAATGGTACCTATTATTGTAGTGATGAACAAATTCTTAAGGAAATGTTGAGTCTACCTTTTATTTTATGTCTTGGGTAAAAAAGGTGGTGATAGGTAATAAAAACACGTTAAGGAATTAAAACTCACTGAAATGTGTAGGGTTTATGAAATTGTGGACAGGGAAAGGAAGGAGGTGACATTTACTGAGCAGATTTCTATGCATTAAATGGTCTCATAATATTTCAAAGGAAAATTTCAAATTGGGAAAACAGATGGTTACAGGATTTACAGATGAAAATAACCTGTCCATCTAACATAGTTGTCAAATAACATTTGAATAAAATTTGAATTGGGTTTCCCTGATTCCTAAGCCCATTAAATTTCTAGTGTCTAACAATGCTTCTCTGTATTCATTACTGTCTGGATAGCCGTTTATAGGCATGTGGCTACAGAAACCGGAATGTGTCCAGATACTTTCTTACGTACGCTGCCATTCTAGACTGTGTGCAAAAGGCTAAAAGATTCTTGGCTCCAACTGGCCCTCTATCCTATAGGAGTGGATCTTCCTCACAGGAAGATATAACCAGACCTTGTAGACTACAGTTGCACCCAGAGAGTTTTGCTCTGGCTAGCAAGAGCACTGAAATTAAACACACATTCAGAATGATTGTGGCTCTTCATCTTTGGAGTAAAAGTATTTGCTATCTTAGATGTTGACCGGTTTGGGAGCAGGGGTTGAAGCAGATGGTCATCCATTCCTTGAGCACAGTGGGAGTTTAGTCTTCAAGAGAAGAAACTGAAAGAAAAAGAGTCCTGGGTATGAGGAAACTTTCTGGTAACTGAACCTTTTTGGCTATTACAGGAAGTAGAAACAGAACCTTCCAAAAGTACCACCACCCTTATCTCCCGATGTCAGAAACTGATAGTCCAGAGTGTGAAATGGGAATCCAGTGTGCATAAAACAAAAGGAAATGGAATCGGATCCCCTGAAGAAGGAGAAAAGAAGGCCAGACAGGAAGCCTGTGGCTTAAGTAATCATTGAAAAACCCCATGGCTGTTTACTGGAGTCTGAATGTTGACATCTTGTTCATGTTAGATTCCAACTGAATACCTAAATATGAGAGTGTTTAACTCTGGCAGGCTGGGTTTAGACAATTCTAGAACCAGGAAAAATATTTCATGCTGGGGTGTTTGGCTGTACAGCATGAGTGTGCATACACTATTGAAAAATAGTTTTTAATAACAGCAGCAATGACGCCCACACTTGCATATTATCAACAGCTTTTGCAAACCCCACTTTTCTGTATCTTTCCTATCATCTTCCATCTTCAGAAGATGATATCATCCTTAGTTACTTGACTGAAAATATGTAACCAGTTGGAGAAGGGCCCTGGAGCTTGGCATCAACCCCTGTTTTTGAGGAGGAGTTGGAGACAGGGTCTCTCTGGGCAGCCTTGGCTGTCCTAGAACTTGCTCTGTAGACCAGGCTATCTGGAACTCACAGAGATCAGCCTGCTTCTGCCTCCAGAGTGCTGAGATTAGAGGCATGCACCACCGTGCCCAGCTAGCATTAGCCCTTATATTGCAGAACTTGACGATGTTGGAAATTCCTAGAAGGGAGACTTTAGAAGAGGTGGCAGAACCCAGGAGTTTCAGCACATGTGTGGAAGTTCTCTTGCATTTAAGTAACTAGCTACCAGCTGGATGTCAAGGCGCATGCAGATGACCAAAATGGAGTGTATCAGAATACACGACTGCACTGTGTCTTGTAACTAGTGGACACCAGAACTGGAATCCAAGGCTCTTTCCCTCCCAGTGTTCAACTGGGCAAAGCTTGTGTATTCCTGGTCAAGTGGTCCCTGAGTGGTTACTCTTCCTTTGTCTTTCCCTCTCTTGGTCCTTCTCCTCCTCCTCTTCCACTTTCTCCTTCTCCTCTTCTTCCTCTCCCCTTTCTTCTCCTTCGTCTTCTGAGTCTTGTACATTCTGAGCCCTAGGCCTCACATGTGCTAGGCAAGCTCTCTGCCTTTGAACTACAGTCTTACAACCCTGTCTTCCATCTAGCTTCTTCAGAGTGCTATAGTAGTGTCTTTTTTTTTTAATGAGCAAAGCATTACGTAACACATGGTAAACCCATAGAAAGAGACATTAACTATTAGCAATGAATGTTTAGAAGTATATTCATACAAGTATTTCATATTATTTGAATAACAAAAATAGATTATGATAGGGTATATTCACTGATGTATCTTTTTGTAATTTGATGTATATATTTTGATATATATGATATATAGAGATATATTTGGGGAGAAAAGAATGCTTGTGAATTGTGTATATAGATGTTAAGAATATGAGAGTTTGGAAAACAGGCATGGTGGTACATGCCTTTAATCTCAATACGTGCGATCAGATGCACTTGGATCTCGATGAGTTTGAGGTTAGCCTGGTTTACATAGTGAGTTTCAGGCACCAAGACTACACAGTGAGACCCTGAAAGATGGTAGGAAAGAAAGAAAGGAAGAAAGGAAACAAAGAACGTGGGCTTTAGGGACTAGAGAGTTGTCTCAGTGTTTCAAAGCACTTGCTTCTTTTGCAGAGGCACTAAGTTCAGTTCTTAGCACCTACATGGAGCCCACAAGCATCCATAACTCCAGTTCTAGGATATCCAACATCCTCATCTGACCTCTGCATGCACCAAACATCTATGAGGTGCACATGTATATGTAAGCAAAACACTCATACACAGAAAGTAAAAAGAATGAATCTAAAACTTCCAAAAAGGTATTGGGTTTGAATCCCAGCCACAGTTTCCAAGTCACTCTGTCACTTTAGTGAGGTATTTGATCCCATTGAGACTTAGTCCGCACCTGTAGAGAGTGGAAATCATATACCATACCCTCCACAGGGATGGTTGGTAGGGAAGTGTTGTCAGTAAAATGCTTAGCATGATGCCTGACACACAGTGTTCAGCAAGTGGTATGTGCTAAGATTATTTACACATAGACAAATAGAGAAATATTCGAATGAGACAATGTGCATGTGCCCAGCTCTGCACTGGCTGTCCTGGGGGACAGTGGGAACAGATGCTCTGGACCCTGATCTCTATAGTCCTGCCCTCCGAGTGGTCCAGCCTTCCTTGGTTCCCATCCTCAGCAAGAAGGAAAGGGACTCTTCTTACTTTTAGAAAGAATAAACAAACCTTGGAAAGAAGCCTTGGGGTGGGATGAGTCAGAGTTTGGGTGGGTGCCAAACCCTTCTCTCCTATTGGGAAGGTCATAGGGCAGCTTCTGCCACCCTGAGTTTGGTGACAGCTGACGCCCACTCTCTGTTTCTCTAGCCTCCACCGATTATAGATTTTGGGAAGATAATCATCTACACGAACAACCTGAAAATCATCCGGACCCCGATGGACAAAAGGGACTTTATGAGGAGAATCCTCCAGAAGGAAGCAGTTGCTGAGGAGGAGGCTCTGATGAGCACAGGAGAAAACGATGGCGACAGAGATCACAATGACAGTCCCCTGCCGGAGACGGAAGGCACATTTCTCCATAATCAGCACACACAGGTGTGTCAGCGCCATTGTTTCCCCCCAGGCTGGCCCTGCAGCAGTGCCCTGCCCATTGTTCTGCTCCTGCAATACCTCCCGAAACATTTTTGAATAACAACACTTAATATTTGCTAAAGCGTGAGGGAGTTTTAACACCTATTGGCTTATAATGGCATATTGCTAATATAAATTCACACTTATTTTATTATATATAATATAGTATTATATTAATGACTAGACATTCACATTTTAAATATTTATAATCTTTAATTTTTTGGATGACTTCTTTTCGCATCTGATTAGGAATCCATTGCTTTTCTTATGAGTTGTGGCTTATGAACCCTGGGTTTTAGAGTTGGGGACAAATCAGCTCTGTTCTATTTTATTTATTGATTTTTCTGAGACAGAGTCAATAGCTCAAGCTGTCCTCAAATTCTTAACATAGCTGAGGATGACTTTGAACTTCTGATCCTTCTGCCTCTACCTCTGGAGTGCTGATACCATAGGTAGATGTGCTGCTACACTAGGCTCACATGGTTCTGGCCATTAAACCCAGGGCTTCCTGCATGCTAGGCAAGCACTCTACCAATCGACCTACATCCCCAGCCCCAGTTCTGCACCCCCCCACCTTTTTATGGGTTCACTTGTGCCTCTGTTATTGGCCCACACTCAGTCCGCAATCAGTGAAGATACTGTAAAGTCTTGAGTCAGTTGGAAGGTTTGGGTGACTTGAAACCAATTCTATTTGTAAACCCACAAGCCCAAGTGCCTGTGGACCACAACACATTGAATTTTTGTAGTCTATTGAAAGTGAACAATGGAGTCGTATGTTGTTGTCAGCACTGACTGCCACACTCCAGGATCCCTTGTATGCAAGTTTTTTTTCTGTGGAACTCACTCTAACATCCCATGAGGTGGCCTGGAAAATGAAAGAAGGGCTTTGGGGACCTGAGTGATGTCCCTGTGCTGAGAGGACTGAGGTGAAGAGAATGAGGTAGTCATCGCCATCTCTGAGTGATGACTTTAGGCCAAGGTGCCAAGTATTTCTACTCTCATTTCTCTACCTTACATGACGACCTCGTTCTCCACCTTCCCTCTTAAAATCTCTCTTCTCTCTTTCTCTCCTGGCCCATCGACTCCACCAGAACACAAGCCTCTTTCTTGGGCTTCAAAAAAAAAAAAAAAACAAGGCTCCTGAAATTTGGCTCACATCCATGCTTTGCACTGATTTCACACCCAATGTGGCACTTTTGAAATGAGAACCTTTGTTTCTGCCACTCCCTTCCTAGCCCTTCTACCCCTCAGAGCTTTCAATGATGCTCCATTGCTTGGGATAAGACCAAATCTCTTTATGTGTTTTAGAAAGCCCCGGGTTGCCTGTCTAGTGTTAGTGTCTCTGGTTTTATCTGACACACATCTCTTGTGCCCTTGCTTCCTCTCCTTCCTCCACTGCCCGTCTGTCCATCTGTCCATCTTTCATAGGTTCCTTCCACTCTCCTGTCCGAGGCAGATCCCCTCCTCAAGCAGTGGTCCCCAGGTCTTCTGTTCTCTTGCCTTTAGCTCCCGATATCTCAGTGGAGGTTGCATCCCTGAGGGCTCTCGATGGCTCCCGTGAGGATGACACACCCAGAATCAACCCATCAGGACTCGGCACGCCTCTTCAACTTTACTTTCTTGTTTGTGATTCTGTGGTTAAGATTTGCTCATACCTACCAGGATTTGATCTCCACGAAGGCAGAAGCTGTGTTCATGGTGGATACAATATTGCAGTTCCCAGGTTAAAAAAAAATAAATAACAACAACAAATAAACAAAGCCTGGCACATAACTGATGCTCAGTCAGTATTGTCTGTGGTAAGAAACATAATGGAACTTGGAACCAAGCATTAGCTGGTAAGAAACACGCCTCTGTTGCTTCTCTTGTCTTCTACAAGAAGTCTATAGAACTCAGCATGGCAGCAGGGGACAGCCTGGACATTGTAAACATCACCTTTCTTCTGTATAAATCTCTAGTTCCACTATTTCTCCTATTGGGTTGTACCTTGGGGGGACACTCCCCTCCTCTCCCCCCACACAGTAAGAAATAGGCAGGTGCAGGTCAATCCATAGCCCTGAAAGAAAAGGCAATGGCGGCAGGTTCCAGGTGACAATCTCCTTTCAATTCAGTTTCAAGGAATGCAGATCTGTTTTCTTCTGTAGTGTTGTAAACAGGGGCAGAGTTGTGTGGCAGAAGGTTGCCGGAAAAGGTTACACTTCCCTTGTCTGTTCCTTAAACTCTGGTTGACATTACTATTTGTTTGTGCGATCCCTTGTGCAATGAATGCCCAGACAAGTTTTATTCTAAAAGAAAGGGTCAAAGAACATCAAGGAAACCCTTCTGGCTAAGGGGCACTTTGCTCTGCTGTCTGTAGCTGGGAAGAGAGAGCCCGATGAATCAGTAGGGCAAGGCAGAAAGCCGGGCCACCTTGAACCTCTATCAGCTCTAAAGCAAAGGAGAAGAATAAAGGAATCGAGCCCCAGAGACCTTTGCAAGGGGAAGATTCTCGCTCCATGCTTGGTGAGACTGTCTCTGTAAACCTCTGGGCACTTTAGTGCACCATGAGGCGGATCTCATCTTTGAGGTAGAAAGCTAAGATAATAACAACAGTCATAGCTACTGATTTCTGAAGGCCCACGAGAGACAGCTCCCATTCTCAGTGTTTGTCTGTGCAATAGTTCATTTCCTTCTCATGAAGACCCCCTGGAGCATGTATTACCAACAGTCTTCTCTTCCACTAGGGAAGCTGAGACTCAGAGAGGTCAAGTCAAGTAACTCACTAGAGGTCACTAGAGGCAGCAGTCCACTTAGGGCCACACCAACGTTATGATCCCAACCACTGCAGACTCTGGCTTCGTGCTGGTCGTTGTCTGCAGAGCTGTGCAATCTGGCATGTCTGAGGGAAGCAACAGAATCAGCCTTTTCCTGGTCACAGAGTGACAAAGAGTGACCAGAGGAGGAGGTGCATTGAGGGGATCTGTTTGGGTCTTGATTCTAAACTATGCTATGCAGCTATATTTTATCCCTGGTGCTAAATATTTTGAGAAGAATTTTAAGGTTCCTCTGATTCTTGTGCTTGCCCTTAGGGCTCTTTCCTTTTTGTTCAGCCTTGTCCAGACTCCATGTGATAGTTTTTGCTTTATCTGGTATTTTATTTTGTCATGTTTGGTTGTGATCGCCTAGAAGCCTGTTCTTTTCTAATGAGAGACAGAAAGGGGGTGGATCCAGAAGGGAGGGGAGGACTGAGAGGAGCAGAGGGAGAGAAAACTGTATCAGAATAGATTGTAAGAGAAAAGAATTTATTTCCAATGAAAGGGAAAAAAAGAAAAAAAAAAGAAGAGAGTTTCTCAGACCTGCTTATTGTTGTGTAGGGGTAGATCAGCATGTGAACAAATACTGTGCCAGGCACTACTTTAATAATAATAATGATAATAATGTTATTATCTAAATGTGACTCTGGATGTCTGGGAAGTGCTGATGAAGCCACTGTAAGGTTCCTGTCATCGACTCAGGAAGGGTCAGTGGAATGGGAGACTTGCTGGTTGGGGGTGGCCCTGCCTGGGGCTCCTGAAAGGAAGAATGGGTGGGTAAGTCTATCTGGAAAGAACTGAGCAGCTGACATCTGGAAACGGGTGGGAGAGGGCAGGGCTGTGTAGACACATCTATGGACAAGAGCCTGAGGCTCCAGAAAGGGGAGAGGTTTAGATTAAAAAAAAATATTTGATCACTCTTCCTGAATTATGTGGTTTCAGAAGGAGGGCAATTATCTGTTGAAAGGGTTTTCTAGTGTTCCCTGAGATGGCCAGGATGATAGGCAATTCAACCGGACTGGCTTGAGCAGAGAAAGCTTCTCACGAGAATGGGTGTTGTACCAGAGTTGGTGCACCTGGGCTCGGAACCTGGGCGTGGGAGAACCTGAGATGGGTGTGAAAGGCCATTCAGAAGCTGAACTGGACGGAGCTCCGTAGTCAATTCACCCGGCGGTGGTCTGGTTTGCAGCCCGCTCCTGGGGAGATTCTGCTTATAAAGAGTGTGAAATTGCTCATTTCTGTGAGATGTCTCAGATGTCTTGGCTCAAGACGTAGCCGAGGGGCGTTTTCTGTTTACAGGAGACTGTGGGCTGAGAAGGAAACTGACTTTTACGGGGCGCTTGGGATATGGAAGAGTCGAGAGGAGCCTGTGATTGCACGTGCTGTCTCACTTACTATTCCAGGACTCGGTGGGGGCGGGTATTTCCTGCGTGTCCTGCCTGTTTTCTCAGTAGTGAGACAGAGTAGGAGAGGCTGAGCGAAGGTCCTGCTGTGCTGCCCTTATCAAACATCAGCTTCCATTCTAGTCCATTGGCTCCACAGCCCCGAGCTCGTGTTTTTTATGGAGAATTTCATACACATATAATCTTTTTTCATTTGACACAGGCTCTCACTATGTATCCACACACGGTTTTGATCTAATCCACTTCCCATTCCCTTCCCTTCAAAACGCACCCCCTTTGCAACTTTCCCTCCCTACTTCATAATCTTTTTTTCTCTTAAAGAAAGAACCCTGCGTTGACTTAGTGCTACCTATAAGTGCACAGGTGTAGGACCGTCTACCAGAACACAGGTTGCCACTCCAGGGTCGAACCCCTGGAGAAAACTGAGTCTTCCTTGGCCAGTAGTCATCAGTTGCCAGTAAGGTCTCCCGTGGGAGTGGAACTTCGTGAGCCTTGGCCCTCTCCGTGAAGACTGAGGCTTTAATCACTAGGCCTTACACAGTTCTCAAAGAGAATAAAATAGTAGAAGAGCTCAGATCTAATCCATTCACTCACCCAGCCTCCCAGTGAGAAAACATCCCTTCCTGAGCGCCTGGTATTGGACGGCCACAATGAATGGTTGTATGAACAGGCAGAGGGGCATGGAGTCTGGTGCGCAGTCACAAGGGATCAAAATCTGCCTCCTCTTCTTCCAGGCTATATGTCTGACATTACCAGGTCTGCTCAGTATGGCGTTTCCCTACCGCCCTGGGTGAAGGTACGCCTTGGGCTGTTGTGGGGGTGCCATGCATGAGACACGGGAAACCCTTAGGGAAGGAAGCTCCTGGTTTCTTTGAGCACCCACTAAGGTTTGTCACATGGGCTTGTTCCTTTGTCTGGCAGAGGGAAAAGTCACGTCTGGCCTTTGTTGAGCTTCCATCAGACGGGAACAAGGGTGATCACAGGCAGAAAGTTGAAGAATGTCGGATGCAGCGGCAGAGGATATCACGGTCCTGATGTTCAGCTGAGAAATCCTCTCTGATCCAATTGCTGTTCTGTGTCCTGGCCGTTTCCCCAGGAGCGTTTATGAGAAACATTTTCTACATTTCTGCTCCAGTCTTTGCCAATGCCTAGCACTGTTTTGATTTCTCTGAAAAGGGTGGGCTTGAATCACTGATCTAACTGAAGCCTGACTTGTCCCTTGCAGGATGGGTTGGTCCCTGAGGACAACTGTCTCCACTGCCAGGGGTCCGGCATCGCCACCTGTTCTCTGTGCCACGGCAGCAAGTTCTCAATGCTGGCTAACAGATTCAAGGAGTCCTATCGAGCCCTCAGGTGCCCTGCCTGCAACGAGAATGGCCTGCAACCATGCCGAATTTGCAGCCCGTAGCCGGTAGCCCTGATTCTCACATCCCCTTTTATTACACCCTCCTGTGTGCTCTCCTAATAAACCATCCCCCTTTCTCCTGCTTCTCTCAGAAAAGGAGCTATTGCAGCTGTGCTCGCTCCTAACACTAGCAAATCTCAAATTATTTGATGACATTTTGTAAAGCGGGTAACATCTCTACATGGGTCTAAGTAATGGGGGCATTTTTGAATTAGAATCTGCTTTGAAACGGGTTCTAAAATTATCCTTTCAGGAACACGTGCACGCATCTCACTTGATTTAGCTCAGTCTTCCCCCTGCATCAGTGAACAAATAAATAAATGTACACTTCAGGCAGTGGGTTGAAGTCATTTTCCGGGCTGAGGGTTATTTTGCAAAATTATGTGGTGAGAAAGGAATAAAGAAGTGTATTTCCAACGAACCAAATTCCTGTTGCTTGTCATGCATCTGAAATTGTTATTGGTCAAATTGAATTCTAATGAAGCAGAAGGGGGAAGATACAGCCAACTCCAGTGGTCCTGGCAGGTCTCTGCAAGTAAAACAGTATGCTCATTCTAGAGACAGGTGAGATGAGGAGGCCCTCTTGCAGCTGCTCCTGCACTAGCTAGGCAGGCAGAGAGCTCACTCCTGTTCAGGTGAGGATGGTCTACGATCTTTCTGTGTGCCTTTAACTGGTGAGGTTATAAAGCTACACCAAACCTATTTATGAGAAATTTGGTGCCCAAGCATGTATTTGTGATAAGAATTCTGCCAGCTCCTCACTAAATTACCAAAAACACGGGTCTATTTTAGGACTCTGATCTAGCCAGTTTGTCTTTTGGAAGGACAGCAGGTGTTCCGCTCTGAACTAAGGAAACTCTAAGAGAAAAACCGAGAGGGCTGATAGACATTGTGTTTTACCGCCCACTAATGTGCATGTGAAGGGTGACTCTTCCCTCTTAAAGACAGTTATTAAGTTTTAAGACCACGTTTGTTGATGAACTTTTGTAGCTTGAACACCCACTCTCCACACTCCGTGAGGATGCCGCAGAAATCCGTTATCTACTGCTGCTTGTCTCCCATAATAGTTCTGACTTTATAGCTTAGTAATTCTTCAAGGTTTGTTATTTGCTTCAACGCTGTTAAATCGACAGTGGGTTGCATGTGGGTAATATGGATACTTCTAATAAAAAAGATGCAAACACACTCTTTGAAGCCACGGTGCTCTTGTCTGCTTTCTCATTGCTTACGTGACACCTTTGGGACTGTGTGTGACTGCTCCCTGCCTCGGTGTGTGCACCTTTCTCTGTCTTCTCAGCAGAGCAGAGCAAAGCAGAAGGAGGGGTGATGTCAAGAGACCTTAAGTACTTAACTCTTTGATGGGAGCATTCTGTCACAGGCATGGTTTGAGTACCCTTCACACCACACACACACACACACACACACACACACACACACACACACACAGACGGGCTTGAGACTTTGTGTAACCCAAAGATGCCAGACCTTTGGTATCTTGTGGGTTTTCAGTTTAAGTGGAATCAGGTAGTTGAAGCGTAGTGTGGCTTTACTAAGATGGGCTAATATGGGATGGGATTAATATATTTGGAGAAAAAGAAGGATACTTTGTTAGCTAGCCTTAGTCGGTTATTCTTTCTGTTTGTGCTGGGATTGCATCTGATGTCTGATATATGCTAAGCACATGTTTTACCTCTGAGGTATCTTTATCTATCTATCTATCCCTGGTAGGTTTAGGGAGGCGACCCAAAGGAGAAGATTTGATAATGTTGGCTTGTCTTTCTTACACACACACACACACACACACACACACACACACACACACACACACAATTGTCATTCCATCACCTGTCCAGAATGCTCTTAAGGGTGGCTATCTTTTTAAATAATCACACAATAAATCTGTCTATTAATGACTACACCAATTGTGTTAATTCAGTAGGTAGATATTTATTATTGTGATGGAAACAACATCTGACCTCTTAATCAGGTATTAAATACATAAAACCTTACTGCTGGTGATCACTATATACTTTTGGAACCGTGACCCAAGAACAAATTTTCTTCTTTGAAAAGAAACCAAACCAAACCAAACCAAATATCCACTGAGCATCAAGGATTTAGAAGTAGGCAAAAGGACAAAATCCTGTTTCCTCTGGAGCTTATATTTTGGTAAAAGAGTATAGATGCCTATATATATATTTATATATGTAACACTCATATATGCTATAGCTATATAAAATACGCTACAGAGAAATATGCATTTATACAATACAGCTATATGCATGTTAGAAGGGGATAAATCTACACTAAAATATAGTGCCGCAGGGGACTGAGAGCTGGGCGTGGTGTGCACGAGTGACCTAGAAAAGTGGCTTCAGTAAAGGGCTAGTGGAACTGTAGCTGTAGTGAGCCCCACAGATGCCTGGGGTAAGAGTAGAACTCACAGAGGAAACAACCACGCTAGACTTAACAGGAAGGATAGGGGGCCTAGAAGACAGTGTGGGACAGAGGGAGGTGGGGCAGAAGAGAAGGCGCGTGTCTCTGTGGTGTGCGAATGTGCGCCAGTGTGTGAGGTATGTGTGCTTGTGTGTTGGGTGGCGGGAGCGTTTCTCAGAAGCTGTGGTAAGAGCTTGGATTACTGTGACACGCTGCTGAAGCTGGGCCTCTGCTCAGTCAATGTCACTTTCACAAGCTAGCGTCTATTCCCCCCCCCCCCCAGACGCTGGCGACAGGGGCCTGAAAACTACACTTCCCAGACTCCTTAGCCTGAGAGCAGACAATTTCTGCCAAGTACTGGCAGGAGGCTGCTCGCGGGAGGAAAAAAGACACCCGACCCCCCACCCCCACCCCCACCCCCACCCGCCCTTCTTCAAGCCAGGCTCCTGGCAGCTTTTGCCACAAGGCTTTTGTTCTAGCAATCAGGAGTCTTTGTAACCAAATCCCATAACGCTTTCCCTCTTTGAAATGTCTAGAATGGGCATAAATGTTTGAGCTGAGGAGGATCATGACGTTTTAGTCGCTTGGCTAATGTGCTAGGAAGAGACGCAGCAGGGTAGGGGGAGAAGTAGGGGGCTGGCAGGGAATGGTTACCAGGGTCCTGTTGGTGGCTCATGGTAGCTAGAGCTTGTGAGGTACCAAGTGGTCCCGCTAGGGATGCGTCTGAATCATGCGGTATGTTTACTGCCCTTTGTATTTATTTGTGAACTTCGCACCCCGGCATCAGTCAGGACTCGGCACACTTTAGGGCAAGGTAGACTAGTGCTATCAGTACTCAGAATTCCTGGAGTTGGAAACAAGTGTGAAGATTCCAAAACATCAGCTCGACAATGCTGTGTGGTCAATGATGCCGTGTCCTCTGAAAGTGCAGGACCTTTTAAAAAAATGAACAAGCGACTTCAAACATAAAATTTTACAGAGTTTGATGGATGGCCCATGCCTCTAAGTCCAGCGGTGGGGAGGCAGAGGCAAGAGAAGGCACTGGCCACTGTTTTAAAAAAAAAATTACTGTGTTTCACTGGAGCTTAATTGGAGTGAAGTTTGTGCAAAAAGTAAATCTGAAAGAAATGTTCACAGTTGTTTGTATCACCTGTCCTCACTAGCTGAATTTTCTCATGTTCTAATTAAACATAGTAATTGTTGAGAGTTCATAGTCATGCAATTAGTTGAGAGAGAAATGGAGCTACGTCAGTGTCAAAATTGTGATATACAAGCCCTGCCTGTATCAGAGGACGTGCAAAGCCCCAAGGAAAGGTCTGGGGACAGGGTGGTAGAGCATCCTCACTGAGCTGGGGGAGGGAAGGACAGAGGGGCAACTGGTCCTGATAACACTAGGTTAAAGTTCACCTGCTTCCCAGGGTTTCCTTTCTGCACAGTTAGCATCGCTGTCAGTCAGCTCCCAAGCACTTCTCCCCACCAGTGGCTATTTCTCAGGATACTGGGACCATTTAATTTATACGAAAATATACATGGCTGATAAGCAACCACCGCTGTTTTTATAAATTCAAAATGTGCTTTTTGAGGATGTCTGTGTGTCAGGTGATGTGAAAGACTCGAGCATGCACAAGGAAGAAAGGGAGATGTTTTCCTCCAGGGTAATTTTACTCCCACAGGAAACCAGAGGTTTAAGTAGATACTCACAAAACGGAGTGGCAGGTGTCAGAAGAGGAAAAGAAAAAAGTAGTTAAGTCGTTCAGCTAGAGTTCCTTTCTGGAAGGCACGGTGCCTCAGCCGGCACTGTCTCCTCCGTATCTCCCCATTCTGCCTCACACAGGCATTAAGTGAAGGGTTGGCCATTTGTTGTTTGGTGAGACACATCTGATTTCATCGCTTGGCCTTTAGTGTGTTGTGTGTTATCTTACGTGCCAATACCTTATGAAGGCTTCACAGGGGAATAGCTTTTAAAGTGACTCTGAGTGAATCATGGTGACACATGGCCTAATGTCTACATTCAAGTGGTTCTTCAGAGTCCAGCCTAGGGTTTGCATAGTGAAACCACACAAAAACAAAACAAAACAAAACACCAAATACACACATAGTGTGGCCCATTTCCTAGATTTGTGCCCTTCTGTAATCACCTCCCCTCAAGTGTTGGTGGCCCAGAAACTCTTCTTACAAGAGGAGCAGGGTCAAAATGTGACATTACCTCAGAGATTTGGTTACAGAGGACCGTAACTTTTTCCCTGGTTCACCCAGGCCATATGTGGAATTTTGATAGGTCCATGCAGCAAGGAGTGCTATGTGGCCTCTAGCCACTAAGGCCTCAGCAACCTACCAGTGAAGGCAAGGGGGAGCTTGATAGGGCGAACTAACATGACTGCGGCCTTGGACCCAAAATCACTCAGCTGATCCAGGTTCTTAGCTCTGCCTGAAGCTAATACTTGTTTCACCGTGGCAGATAAAGGGCTGGGGCTTTATCCCAGTTACCAGAGCGCTTGCCTGGTGTGCACAATGTCCTCGTGCTATCCTAAGCACCTCACCAGACAAATGGCTGTGAGGGTGCACACCTCGAATCCCAGCACTAGTGAGGGCTGTGGAGGCAAGGGGATCAGAAGTTAAATGTTATCCTTGGCTAAGGAGTAAATTTGAGGCCAGCCTGAGACACAGGAGCCTTATATAAACAAACACACAAGCTAAAATAAACACACAAGCCTTGGTTGACTCATTCTTAGGAATAGGTAACGAAGGCAGGGTAAGACCACCTTCTATCCAGCTCCTTGCTGTGGCCTTTTAGGTCCCCAGTTTTTCTTTCTTTTTCTTTTTTTTGTTTTGTGTTTTGCAGGCTAAGGGGTACTGCTCAATTTATTAAGCTCACGAACCTAAATCCTCATACCAAGTTTTTTGTGGAGCATTTAAGAACTGATTAAAATTTTATAAGTAAACTTTAAAATTTTAAAGTAGACACAATAGTCTATTTAGGATGGCTAATCTTATAAAACACTCTAATAACCCAGTTCGTGAACACATAAAGATGGCAGAAGCTGGTGCTAAAGCTGGACCCTGCTACTGGGCAGCATCAACACACGGACGAGGTAGCTTTTTTTTTTCTTCTTTTAATTGTGTGCCTGCTTCTCTATGCTCATTTGGACAATCTCTTGGGGCTTCAGTCTAATTATTTCTCTTGCTTTCTGGGGTCACAACATTCTTGGCAGACTCATAGAAAAGATGATCTTATCAACACCCCGAGACTGTGACGTGGCACATGAACGGATTAATCCTTGCACAGGCTTACTTGTTTCTCCTGAGGTGGTTTTAATCCAAATCACCTTTTCCATCACGGCTTTTCTATAGTTCATTGACATCTGTCGTGCCACGAGGACTGATTTAGCCCATATCTTGTGCCTAAGGCTTAATTTTGCAGCCTACTGTCTACTCTTGAATTTAAAAAATATTATCTCTTGACAGCTGTTATATAACTGATTGTGTTGTCAGAATCAAATATTGATTTGTTCTCTCAGCATTAGAGACTGACGTATTTCTTATTATCACAGAGACTTAATCTCTTGAGTTGAGGGACCGAGTCTTCGGTTGTGAGCTTTGCAGCTGATAGTTTATTTGAGAAACCAAAATAACCAACCTTAGAGCATTTTCCTCTTTTGTTCATGTAAAGGTTCACTGAGACTGAATAGCTCTGCCTGATTTTGGTTTACAGTTTCCATATTCTTTCTCCTTAAGCAGTGAAAAACAGATGACTATGTCTCATATACACAAAATTAGCAGAAGAAACACCAACACCTTCTTAATATTAAAATTAGCAAGGACTCCGTTCACCATTTTCTACTACAATGACCTTTGGGACAGATGTCTTTTTATGCTTTCTATGTTGAGATATTTTGAATCCCTACTCTTTTACAAGCCTTACTTTGTTCCTGGAAGGTGTGCTGATGGATGGCAATGATAGCGATTCTGATGCTCAAATTGTAACATCACATTAAAAGCCTCTTCCTTCTCCTCTTCTCAAAATAAAAAAAGGAGACAAGACTAAACCATAATGTCATAGCACAGTTGGGTGACAAAGGTTTAGGAAAACAAAAGACTGTGACAGTGTGCCCTGCAGGAATGGAAGCAGTGTGGCTGGAATCCAGCAAGGCTCCCAGGAAGGACTTAATAGGTTGGGTAGCACTGTTTGATTTTTGTTGACCTGAAAATAAGTTTAATTTTTATTATCTGTGCCTTATTTCTACAATACATTTTATTTTTTTTATTAAACAGAGTTATATAAAGCCGTTTCTGTTTTCTCCACGCCCTTCCCACCAGTCCCTTGGTTGCCTAGACAGTCCCCCTTCTACTTCCGTGTCGTCAATACGTAAGTCTACAATTTTTATGTCAAACAACGGTGCTGTACAGTCAGAGGAGGCCCCTTACCCTTTACACACCGATGGTGACGTCCTTGGAAACATTTCTATCTTTTCATAACAAAACGTTGGTGGAAAGGTGCGCTAAATTTTTCCCTCCGGTTCTGGGTCATGGACTTGGGTATCCTCTGAGGGACTGCGCCACTCTTCAGGAGAATACGGCATGAAAGGCCTCATGCTAGACTCTGACAATGTACTGCACTGCTGAAGTAGGTGCTCTTGATGCTGCGGCTCTGCTGGGTCATTCAAAGCTGAGAACTTTGAAGGTCTTGATTTCCCACTGATGTTTCCAATTTAATGGACAATGTTGCCATTCTTTACTTTGTCCGAGTTATGTAACATTCCATCAACTCCTAAACCTTTCTTCTAAACTGACAATCTTTAGTTTTATTTTCTTTTTTTCTTTCTTTTCTTTTTTTTTTCCGTATGATGGAACAGCTAAATGGAGCCAAGGTATTTCTTCTACCACACTGTCCTCTTTGGTATAATAATCTTCAAACTTTTGTCACTTAGATAATTTATATTTCTGCAATTTTTTAAACTAAGAAATCTGTAGTACTTCTTTTATTGCTTTACTATTACTAATTTCATTACTATTACTATTTTTTTTAATTAATCTTAGGTGTCCCAGGCTAGCCTGGAACTCTTGAGTGCTCTCCCTCAGTGAATGTTAAGAGAACGGGTACTGACTATCATATCTGGCTGAGATTTTATATGTATTAATCGTGAGTTATTTGGCTATTGAGAATTTCATTTTAAGTGGATTTTCTTAAATACATCTCTCTGAATAAGAGAATTTCTCCTCAGCTTTTCAAGTGTAAACTGGGTAATAACAGTGTCAGACTGTGGTGGCTCAAGAACTTAATATATACAAGGTACTCTACGTAGCTGCACAAAGAGTGACCAGCACATACATTCAGTACCTCACACATGTTAGTTATCATCAAGAAACAATTGTACTATGTTTTATTGAAGAGCGGCTGCATTGCCAGAGGACTTGTTTATAAGTTGTCTTATCTGCATTGCACGATGATTTAGCATGTGCTGTTCCTTTGATGTTTTTGATGCAGCTACTGAAAATAGCTGCATCTTTGAGAAATTCAAAGATGGTCAGGTCGTGGTGGTGCACACCTTTGATCCCAGCCTTTGGGAGGCATATGCAGGCGAGTTAGAGGCCAGCTTGGTCTACAGTCTGCAAAGAGAGTTCCAAAACAGGCTCCAAGGCTACAGAGAAACCCTGTCTTGAGAAACCAGAGAGAGTGTGGGAGAAGGAGAGAGACAGAGAAAGAGAGATCCAACTAGTTTCAATTATTTTATCCATAGTTTGAAGGTAAGAAAAACAATTTCCCCAGGAGAGCTAAGCCTAGACTGTAAGTCTTTTTCTAATTGGGACTAATTTTTTAAAATTTATTTTTGAGTGTACATGTGTGTCCGTGTACATATGTGCATGTGTGCAGGTGTCAGTGAAGACAGGAAGATAGCATCTGATCACAATCACCTAGAGCTGGAATTTCATCCTCTGACATGGATGCTAGGAACTGAATTTGGGTCTTCTGCAAGATCAATGCATGCACTCAACCACTGAGCCATCTCTCCAGCCCCAGGATTCATTTATTTTGTTTTAACCTACAAGTCACAGTCTAAGGCACATACATAGTGGTTTAACTAAAAAGTGGGCTTATTAGCACATTGTTATGAAAATTGTCTCATGTTTCAGATAGTTGGTATGGGGTTTACTGAAACCCTAGGTTTCTCCAAATTGTTAACACTTCATCAAAGTGATGGTTTGGATTTTAAAAGTTTTCCAAAAGCCATGTGTTAAGTGCAGGTGTGACTGCTAGCCACAAGCACTACTGACAGACAGTGGGATTTTTAGGAGCAGGAGCCTATTAGAATAAAGTCAGAGCATGTGTGATAAATCTCTAAGGGGACATTAGGGTTCCACTCTCCTTCTCTGTGTCCTGGACACCACGAGGCGAGCAGCTTCTTCACCATGATGTACTGCCTTGTCACATGCCCAGAGGCCAGGGAGCCAATTGACTGTGCACAGAAACCTCTGAAACTAAAGGCCCAAATAAAATTTCTCTCTTTTTGAGTTGCTGATGGTCTTGACAGTGTATTCATCCCAGTGGTGTAAAGCAAACTCATAAGGGACCAAACCGAGACTGCCTGCTGATAGGATGTTTGCTAACCTTGGTTGGGATCACTTCCTTGTTTGTCTCCAGAGCAGGCAGAGCTAATGTCCAGAAGCCCCACAAGCCCTTCATGATGCGTTATTGGTCTGTACTGGGCCCTGTGCCCACTGCCTTCTTCTTCTGGCAGTGGAGGTGATCCTCAGATTCATCAGGACCAGTTCAAAGCTTTCTGTCTCAAAAAATGGTGCTTACTAGGGTTGAGACAAGAGTTTGCAGGGGAGCAGGATTCTATTTGAAGATGGAAAGGCGGAACAAATTCTGATAGACAACAACTCAATCTACCCATTGAAGGAAAAACTACACTTGCCTTTCGTTTACACTGCAATCTATTCTTTGCCCGATGTGCAGACAATACTTAACAAAGAGGTGCTGTCAGGGTGGACCAAGAGATATTCATTCGCTTACACCAGTCTCAGAGTTCAGTCTCTCAATCTCAGAAGCACTTGACCCAAGAGCTAGCACCTCTGCCTTTTTCTTGTTTGGTTTCCACCTCTTGGCAACTCCATCCACTTCCAGGACTTCCGGATAAGGTATAGACTGACCCTCTCCTCTGGAGACCCCTTGGTGAATTGTCAGCCACCACTTCTGTTATTCATCTCGAGATCATGGGGTACCTTTGGCTGTTTGGCATTATCTATTTCCTTAGATGAGCTACTCTTTTGAGATTTATGTCCAGAAAAGTTGCCTTTTAGTCATCTTCTTTATTATAGCTCTGAGATTAGGGAAGCAGCTGCTGATGGGTTGATGGGTACCTTGAGGTACGGGATGTGCTCTCCATCCTATGACAGTTGTTTACTCCATCTTCTGAAGAGATTCTGACATCATTGTTACTTCATGTAGAAAATACAGGTTGACTTGACATCCTGGCTTCTGCAGGCAGCTTAGTCATAGCAAAAGACACAGAGAAGTCTACCACCTCTGGGCATATGGGAGAAAAACACTGGGGTGCATGGGACAGACAAGTCTGCTGCACCCCTGGAGCTCACCCTTTAACTCTCATAGTTTGCATATTTGGTGTCACCTGTGCCTAGGAAAGGGGTAAGGACTGCTGACAGAATTAGGATACCAAGGAATCATTTTAGTCTGCATGGGAATAACATCAACCAGAAACACTCTTTTGAGGATTAGGGATGTAGCTCAGTGGTAAAGGCCTGTAGGAAGCCCTGGGTTTGGCCCTCATTATATCTCTCCTGTTTCCTACAACAATCCCAAAGGAGAAAAAGTTTAAAACAAACAAACAAACAAACAAACAACAACAACAAAAAAAAAACCCCTTGGTGTTCCACATCTGTAATCTCAATATTTGAAAGGCTGTACAGGAAGATCTTGAGTCTGCGGCCAGTCTAGGTTAAGACAGTGAGATGCTGCCACAAAAACAAGCAAACAAGTATGCCCCTTTGATTTAAGTCACCCTGCTCCTTGAACTGACCCAGAAGCAGCATTTCCGTCCACTACCCCTCTTAGAAAGGATCTCTATATAGCCTGGACTTGCCTAAAACTATGTATCCCATCAATTCAGCCTCCCAAGTGCTGGGCTTACAGGCATGTACCACTACTCCCCTCTGGAGTGAGTCATTTTATTATCGCCCTTTCTTTGCTTTTATTGTGGCAGGGCTTGGTTTCATAGTTTCAGCTGGCTTGGGATTTGCTCTACAGCCGAGGCTGGCCTTGAACTTGAGATCTAGCCTCAGCCTTCCGAATGGTGGGATTATAGGTGTGTGTCATTACACCTGGTGAGAAGCATTTGCTTGAGGTTAATCTTGAAGTGGCCATTTTAGGATAACAACAACAACAACAATAATAATAACTTGCCAGTGGGAAGGTATATAGTCATGAGAATCTTCTGTTTGAAAGGAATCATATTTACCTCTTGAGTTCTATTTTCCCATGATTCCCTAACTTTTTTTGCACAGCGTGTCCTTTCTTTGGAAACACCAGTGTCTTTAATCTGGACTTTTGTGGTTTAGCCTTCAAAGCATCTCAGTTTTCTGCTGCCTCCAGTTCTCTGCACTTGTAAGATTCCATGTTGCCTTTGCAGACCAGAATTTGGGGCAGTTAATTAGATCCTGATTTCTCTGGAAGTGTGACTCTCTGCACACATGAGTCTTTTCATTCTAGTCCATGAACTAGTGACAAGGCACCGTTCTGCCTTCACCTGCCATGGCCCATACCTCCCCTCCTCAGGGTCTCACTAGACTTGTCTTTTGCTGCAGGAGACTCGTTTATCTAGTCCTGTCGATAGAGCTTCCTGAAGAAATGGCCTCAGCTCTGGGACCACACTGACCCTCTGACTCATCCTGTATTCTTTGCTTTCTCAAGGTGTTGCTTCCAAAGCACCTCATCCAGAAATCTGTTGCCAGGGAAACCAATCTAAAGATAAACACATATCTCCTCCTGTGGCAGATGAACTGTACATGCAAAAGCTTTGGGGCAGTGCCAGGGCCTGGGAACAGACATTAGTTGCTAGCTGTCGTTATTCCCTGGGGGCAGGTACTTCATCAGCTGATAACGTTATCATTCCAATCAATCTCATCAAGCAGTCCTTTGAGAAATTAAAGTGATTAGCTAAAGCTACTGTTTTAAAATCACTCAATTTACTCTTCCTTTGCGCTGGGGCTCCTTGTGGTTGGTCACCGAGTCTCTTCTGTCCTCTCCCCTTCTTCCACCCATTCCACCCTTTCGGGTCTTTTCTGTGTGACGTATCCCACCTCCCTTAAAAAATAACTTGGGACCTGGGGTTACAGCTCCAAGGTAGCATGCATGTTGTCTTAAGTTTTGATATCCAGCACAGCAAGAATATGTATGCACAGGAAAAGAAAGGACTTTTAAAAAATATTTATTAGTATTATTATTGTGTATGCATGGTGTGTATGTGTGGGCACGACTTGTGTGTAAACATGAGGGTGCCATGGGTACATATGGAGGTCAGAGGACAGCTTTGTAGAGTCACTTGTCTCCTTCCACACTGAGGTGGATTGTGGGGACATCCTTCTGTCACACATTTATGTGGGCAAGTGCTTTTAATTGCTGAGTCATTTTTCCAGCCCCTACTTGCATTAAAGGGCTATGCTATGGGGGGATTCATGAGTAAATCATGCGCTTAGCGCCTAGATCAATCCCCAGCAGCAAGAACAAAAATCACATGAAACTTAGTAGATTGTTTCTACATCTCACTACATTTAGTTGCCTTTTTTTTTTCTTTTGCTTCTTTTGTTTTAAATTCATGACCCAATCCTGGGCCTCTTATAGGCTGGGCAAGCATCATTTCATTTGAAGTTCTCTCTCTCTCTCTCTCTCTCTCTCTCTCTCTCTCTCTCTCTCTCTCTCTTTGTGTGTGTGTGTGTGAGGTGTAAGTTCTCATCTTCCCCTTGCAGGGTATCCCTGCTGTTTGCCATTGTGTTTTATACACTGGGATAGCTGGCCCTAAGCTTCCAGGGGCTCTCCTGTCTCTGCCTCCCATCTTGTCACAGGAATGCTGGGATTATGGAGGACTGATGCTGCGCCTACCTTTGCACGTGTTCTGGGCATTCAAACTGAGGTCCGCAGGCTTGCACAGCTAGGACTTGACCCACTGATTCATCTCCCTAGCTTTGCCTTTGGATTTTAGTCGTTATTATTTTCTGTTGTATGACCACAGAGGTCCTTCAGTAATTTCTGGCCTTCAGTTTGGTATGAGACCAGTCTTTTATAACCCATCTTCTCAGACAAGAAGTTTCTTAAATAGAGGCTTCTAAAAATAGCACTCATGGTGTGAGATGGTTGGCCATTTAAGGACGCAATTTTACCAAGCAAAATGAATAAATTTTTCAACAATCAAGGTGAAATCAAGGTAAGTATGAATGGCAGCTTGACTTTGCAAGGTCTCAGGAGTTGGGTTGATTTTGGGACAGAAAACAGACTGGACAACAAAGTGTCTGTTTTCTTTCTTTTAACACATAAACTCATTATTCTATCCTCCCACATCCTATTAGGAAGAAGTAGTCTTAGTTCTCCAATTAAATTAAGTACTAAAAGAGAGAGATGTTTTTGTTTTTGTTTTGTTTTGTTTTGGAGACAGGCTTTCTCTGTGTAACAGCCTTAGCTGTCCTGGAACTAGTTCTTGTAGACTAGGCTGGCCTCGAACTCTCAGAGACCTGTCTGTCTCTTCTTCTTGAGTGCCGGGATTAAAGGTGTGCACCACCACCGCCCGGTTAAAGGAAAGGTTTAATGGAAGAATCTTGCTGAAACTCATAGAATCTAAGGAGAGACTACACAAAAGGAAAAAGGGACCAGAGATGGGGTTCAGTGCCACCAGGAGCTCTTTTGTCTTCCATCTCTGCTAGTCCATGCCTGGCATGATGGGTTAAAGTGTGTTCTCTAAAAATGGGTTGACATTCCAACTTCAGGACGTCTGAATTCAATCTCATCAGGAAGGAAGGTCTCAGCAGATGATTTAGTCTACCAGGATTCATCACACTGTATAGTGGGGGAGGATTAAACAACAGAAATGTGTTTCCTTGCTCTGGAGACGATGAATCTGAGATGGAGCTGTCAGCAGATTGGCTTCTCGGTGGCTCGGAGATGACCCTTCTCCCTCTGTTCTCACCCGTTTCTCCTTCTTCTAATGCCACAGTCATATTAGATTAGGACTCGATTTGAAAACATTATTTTAATTTAATCATCTTTCCAAACCCCCTATCTCAAAGTATAGTTAAATCACTAGGATTATAACTCAATGGTAGAGTACGTACACAGTCTATTTGAGATCCTGGATTCCAGCCCTGGTACCCTAAATAAATGAACAGGTAGATAAATGCAGTTATAGAAGGACTTCAGTACAGGCATTTTGTGGCAATACAGTGCAGTCTGTAACAATTGAAATCACCAAGTCATTAGGGTAGCTCTCCTCCCCAAGAAGACTTTGTGGTCCTAAGGATTGAACCCAGAGCCTTCTGAATGCTGTATATCAAGACTCGGGTTAGTTTTAATTTAATCTAAGTGACATCCTTATGAAAATGTAGACACAAAAGATGGTGAATAGAGGGAAGACATGGGCCCTGGGGGAGGCATGAGGCAGTCCATTGTGTTGATGTTGCTTTTAATTCTAACTCCTGGATGCCTTAGGTAAACGATAACACACTTCTGCTGTTCAAGCCAGTCAGTGTATGGTACTTCCTTATATTATCCCCAGAATAGTGATACAGATATTGGTTTCTACCATACACATGTGATCCTTTCCCAGGTGATGTCAGGATGACCTTGCCCTTCTCTTTCCTCTGACTTCTCACCCCTCATCCATCAGGCTATCTCTGCCTTCAAAGTAGACCTAGAATACCAACACCGACCATCTCTGTACTCAAGTATCTACCAAGTACCATTGTCTCTTTTCAGAGGTACAACAATTACTCCCCTTCCCCCAGTGATCTCTCTTACCTCTCTCCAACGAAAACAGTCAGCATGATTTTGTTAGAACAGAGTGTACACAGTTGAGGTTTAAAAACTATATTCCAAAATGAAGTGCTGAGTCATGCTGTGAATTTATTTATTTATTATTTATTGAGACAAGTCTCACGATGTAACTCAAGTTAGCTTTGCCATATTCCCTTCTCAGCTTTCATAGGTGCTAAGGTTACAGGGGTGTACTGCAACACCCTACTCAATACTTTTGTATTAAAAGAAATGGGGTGGGCAGAAGGTATATCTCAGAAATAGTAGCTTTACACACTTAAGGCCCTGAGTTTCATCCCTAGCACCAGAAAAAAAAATCTTGGCAGCTGTCTAGGACTAGGTACTTTAAACTTTTGAAGAGTCAGGGGCTTTGTAATTTTCTCCTGTTTTTCTCCCCTAAGATAGACTCCCTAAAATTCACCTATGGATCTGGGTCAAAACCAAATGTAATTGTTAGACCTTCTCCCTGGAAATTTCAATTAAAAATTGAGAAAGATGAGCCATGGAGAAGAGAGGGAAAGTGAGTTTGGTATCTCACAAAAGCTCCTGAGTGAGCCATTTGGTGTCACAAAGACCACATAAGGCTGACCACCTATGCTGACGTGGATGAGAGTAGCCCTGTAGGAGCATGTGTTTAACTGCTTGGTCCTCAGTTAGTGTAACTGATTGGGAGGGATTGGGAGGTATGACCTCATTAGAGGATGTGTTTTACTGAGGGTGGCTTTGAAGTTTCAAACATCCATGGCATTCCCAGTTAGGTATCTCTCTGCACATACTTGGTGTTTATAGATCAGATACTAGTTCCATGGCTGCCTGCTTCCATGTTCCCCACCGTGATGATCACAGACTCTAACCCTGTGGAACTATGGTTCTTCACATTAAATGTTTTTTTTTTTTTTTAATAAGTTGCTTTGGTTGTGATGTTTTGTCATGGCAATATTAAGTAACTAAGATACCAAAAAGTTTTTAGGTAAGTTAAGAAATAAAAAAATCAGTTTGGTAGTCTTTTATTTTTCCTTGGGAGACATGCTCTGCAATGACGATTTCTATTGTACAGACTGGCAGCAAATCTAAGTCACATGTTCACAGGTCTGATGCTGTTTAGCGTGGCATGCACTTTTACCTTTAGACTGTTTTGATGTCCTTGAAATGGGCAGGTGGCATTTGTTCTCAGACCAGTCCTGCAGTCAATCAATCTCACACAGTGCCAACAAGCGCTGGGTCCTCTAACCTTTCAGAACATGATTTTGGGCTTTAGTGGCCACTTAGTCAGAGGTTAGTGAGCAGATGCCTAAGGACGCATTGTGGGAGAAGCTGGTGATCAGAAGAGAGTAGAGACCCAGGGCCCCCATTTTGGGGTAACAGAAGCAGGCATGAGTATGGCAGGGCTAAGGGAACTTTCCCCCTCTATCCTTTGAAGGTTTCTCAAAATGCACTCATACCAGGAAGATAAAAGAGAAGAAAAGCCACACAAACATGCTAGCGTGAAAAAGGAGAAAAATCACAGGAGTGGAAATAACCCCATCCCAGCATGATCCAGATGCTCACATACTCCTGTTCCATGGGTTGCGGAGGGAAGCAATGGATAAGGCAGGTAGGGATTTTAGGTTCAGTAATGGTTGACAAAGAGAACTGAATGAGCCTAGGTCAAAGGCCACTGTGCCTACAGAACAGACTGCACATTAAAAAGGATTCTTTTTAGGATACTGGGTTGAGACTGAAATAGAAGACAGTGGTGTGTGAGGAAAAGGTCTGTCTGACTATGTTGCTAGA
This sequence comes from Alexandromys fortis, assembly GCF_014885135.2. Classification (NCBI taxonomy): domain Eukaryota; kingdom Metazoa; phylum Chordata; class Mammalia; order Rodentia; family Cricetidae; genus Alexandromys; species Alexandromys fortis. Next base: position 17,362,412 of record NW_026067896.1, on the reverse strand, counting down.
TCAGTATTCTTTACTGCTCTGTGAGTCCAGTTAATGCAAGTTCAGGGTAGAGACCAGAGGTAACCATTTCATCTTTTGTGGCTCCAAACTTTTGCTGATAAGGGAACTAACTAGAAAGCCTTTCCTTGTCCAGCTGGGAAGAGGCAAGATGAGGTTCTGAGCCTACTGGTAAGATTTTTTTTTTCCTTTCCTTCTCTTAAAGTGCTAATGGCGCCCTAACCTATCTTATTCTGGGGATATCATTCTTAACAATACAATAGTACAGCACACTATTATTATTTCTGCTTTGTGTTTCTGTGCAGGTTCCCAGGAGACACATATTTTATTTGTTTGGGTTTGTGTTTTTCTCTTTCTTTCTTTCTTTCTTTTTTTTCTTTTTTCTTTTTTTTTGAGACAGAGTAGTCCAGGCTAGTCTTGAACACTTTATCTTCCTGCTTCTCCTTCTCAAGTTCTGGGATTATAGGCCTGCCAGGAGATGTTTCTACCCCTCTGTAAGGAAGGGTTGGTGATATCGTGGAGTTCTCCCATCAAGGCATTCATCTCAAGTAGTAGCTATGGCAACAGGCCCACTTATCACTTAGCAGATCAGAGAAATGCTGCTTATAGGTTTAGCAAAAAAAGACTTCTGTAGCTTTTTCCTCTTAAATGAAGCACCCCGCATTAGAGGGAGAGTCCTAAGACTCAGGAAGCAATGACACTTATAAGAGTCAAGAATCTCAGAAAGCTACAGGACACACAGGATCTGTCTCCAGGTCACATGGGCAGCAAACAATTTATAGGGGAAGAGGACTCTTAAGTGGAGCTGCCTGTGACCTGTGGAAAGAGGGCCAGGGATGGAGCATCTGCGAGTTGCTGCCAACCATGAGTGGGCTTTTTAGTGATGCTGATACCTTGCAGCCATAATTCATGCTGCAATAAACCAATTCATTCACCAGGCTTGTTTTGGTGGAACTGTTTATTTACTCTGGCATCTGGTCTTTTGTTGGTGCTCCACGTGAAGTGAACAGATGTTTGTTCATGTGTCCCCAGGAAAAATTATGTAACACTGGGATTAAAAATTAACCACTGTTGCTGTGTGTGCATGTGTGTGTGTGTAAACTAAAAATAGACTTACTGGGAATCCACCCTAAGACTTCAAGTTAAAATACTACAAAGATATTTATACATCAATGTCTATGGAAACAGTTTACACAATAGCCAAGTAATGGAAGTGATTTAGGTGTCCATCAACAGAGGAATGGATAAGGACAATATGGTGTGTATAGACAAAGGAAGTTTTTCCATCCATAATGAAGAATGAAGTTATGTGGTTTGTGGGATAATGGGCGCCCTAGGAGATAACTGTGAGAAGTCTTAGAAAGATACATGTTTTCTCTCATGTGGTTCCTAGACTTCATATAGATATACAAAATAACATATGTACGCATGACACGAAAGCATAATGATTGTAGGATATAGAGAAATCAAGATTGACTTACATTGCAAGCCCCTCTGCTGGCTAGCTTTTGTAGTGTGGTAGGATATTGTGTAGCCTGGTGGTGGTGAAAATTCATCAAATGGCTTTACCTAGCTGTGTACCCCATACAGTATAATACACACCTTCCAGGCAGGATGTGCCCTCTGGTGCAATAATGGCATGACTATTACAGGAGTAACCAACTGCTTTCCACTTATAATGGAGGCCTACTTCACAGGAGGGAATTCATTCCTGGCACTGCAAGCCTGGCCAAAACTTTTGACTGTGGAAGTCATAGGTCCCAGTGAGGATTCCAGTGAGGATGTTACTGTTATTGTTTTGCCAAATGAACCTGGTGTTAAACTGACTCCTAAGTGTTTGTTTATAACCATAGATCAGTGTTGCTTTTAGCTTTAGTCAGAAAAGCATTTTTTTTTATGTAGGAGACAGTTAATGTAGAGATTCATAGCTGGTCAATATATTGAGAATAAGTGAATCCTAAGTGCTCAGGCTTAATCTAGACATTTATATATGTATGTCTAGATTATCACCCCTTTCAAAGTTCAGGAAGATACTGAAAGAGGAATCTAAGAACCAGAGATTAATGAAGAATTCTGTGATACAGCTTCCTGGACACAGCATGGCGATTGCACTCACACACTACAATAAGCTTTAGCTTTGCACAAGATCTAGTCTAGACTGGGCCTGTTGACATTTCATCATGGATAGTGGAAGGATAGAGGTGACACCCTCCTTCTCCATGAGGAATATTGGCAATTAATGGTTTCTGGGCATGGGGTAGTCATTTTCTTCAATGTTGTGGCTGCTGGTGGGCTGTCCATGCTCCATTTAATAACTACCTACCCAAGGCCATCCCAGTAACCCTAATTAGATTCACACACACACACACACACACACACACACACACACACACCCCTACAAAACAAAACAAAATAGAAAGTGAGAAGAAGGAATTCTGTGGAGATGTGAGGGATAAGACAGAAAGTCAGATTCATGGGTGGTGAAATGAGTAAAATATAGACTTGCATGAAATTGTCAAATAAAGAAATGTCATCAGCAACAAAGAAAGTAGAAATCATTGGCATTGGTGCCATATGCCTTCAATCCCAGCACTCAGGAGGCAGAAGCAGGCAAATCTCTGAGTCTGAGTTTAGCCTGGTCTATAGAGCTAGTTCCAGGACAGTCAAGGTTACAGAGAAACCTTTTGTCTTGAAAACAAGCAACCAAGCAAGTGAGCAAAAAGCAAACAAATGAAAAAGAAAGTAGAAATGAAAGAGACTATGAGGATAAAGGAGGGAGGGGGGAAAAGAGGAGAGCAGGTTTCGGAGACCAGCTTCCACAAAAATACCACTTACCAGGGCAGGGGGCATGGAGATTAGAAAATTATTAAAGAGAACAAAGACACGAGTAAAAATAATAACACAGAAAACATAGGATAGCACCAGGAGGAAGGTCCAGTGAATGAATACTGAAATCACCTGTGTTTAATTTCCATTTGCTTAAAATACCCCAACCCCAAAAGGTAGGAGTAAGATAAAAACTGGGTTAACATGATACAGGGAAATAATTAGACCAGTTGACGGATTGCAGGTTACATCCTTAGTTAAACATTCTGTTGTGATGAATCTAAAATGGCTGAAAGCACTGAAGGAAATGCTCAACATCCTTAGTCATTAGAGAAATGCTAATCAAAACAACTCTGAGATTCCATCCTACACCTGTAAGAATGGCCAAGATCAAAAACACTGATGACAATTTATGTTGGAGAAGATGTGGGGGTAAATAGAACACTCCCCCATTGCTGGTGGGAGTGCAAGCTGGTACAGACAGTTGCTTTGGATATCAGCATGGTGATTTCTCAGAAAATTGAGAAACAACCTACCAGCAATACCAATTTTGGGTATATACCCAAAGAATGTTCAATCAGACCACAAGAACATGTGGTCAACTATGTTCATAGCTGCATTGTTTGTCATAGCCGGAACCTGGAAACAATCTAAATGCCCCTTGACTGAAGAATGCATAAGGAAAACGTGGTTATACAATGGAGTACTACACAGTGAAAAAAAAAATAACATTTTGAAATTTGCAGGCAAATGGATGGATCTAGAAAACATCATATTGCTTGAGGTAATTCAGACTCAGAAAGACACATATAGTATTATAGTATTACTCGCTTATAAGTGGCTTTTAGACACAAAGCAAAGAAAAAACAGCCTACAATTCACAATCCCAGAGAACCTAGACAACAAAGAGGACCCTAAGAGAGACTTACGTGGATCTAATCTACATGGGAAGTAGAAAAAGACAAGATCTCCTGACTAAATTGGGAGTGTGGGGATCATTAGAGAGAGTAGAAGGGGAGGGGGAAAGAGGGAGCTGAGGGGAGAAATATATATAGCTCAATAAAAACATTTTTTAAAAAAACATTCTGTTGCCAGAATGAGACAAGTAATGCTTACATCCTAGACCAAAACATTCTGTAGGCAAAGCACTCCCTGAGTGGAATCCATAGTTACCTCCCTAACGGAGTAGGAACCTAGCTGGGATTTTTAGACTTTTGTTTGAGGTAGAAACAGATCTACTTCTTAACACCTGAAACACAAGGTCTGGATATTAACCACACCTGTTGACAATAACCTTGAGAGAGAAGAACTCTGTGAGCTCAGTCTAGGTGGGAGCTTTGTTTGAGGTAGAAACAGACAATAGCCTTGAAGGAATAGAAGAAGTTCCAATTCTCTGACCTTTGGTCTTGGTGGAACAACTTTGAGCAAGCTGAAACTCCCTGACCTTCAGACCAAGCAGAAATAGGCTCACATTTTGGGTCTCCACAGGCAGGGGATATGGAAGGTCTGCTCAATGTATGAAAATGACCTTCTGCAACACAATACTATGCATAATGAACATATACACCGAAAAACTAAAAGAAGACAAATAATTATCATATTCTTGTTGCACAAGCTATTCAACTGGAATACAAAGGAATTGTTTTGAATTAAAACATAGACCACAAGCCGGGCAGTGGTGGCACACGCCTTTAATCCCAGCACTCGGGAGGCAGAGGCAGGCGGATCTCTGTGAGTTCGAGGCCAGCCTGGTCTACAAGAGCTATTCCAGGACAGGCATCAAAAACTACAGAGAAAACCTGTCTCAAAAATCAAAGAAAAAAAATCCCACAAAGAATTAATTATTTAACTTAGCAATTTTGTCACTAGGAACTTGGCATGTGTAGTTTGAGTGGGATGGTGGAGGACAAAGCTATGAGAATGACTCAGGACATTGCAGGCCTCGCTCTTGAGGAGTACAGTTGAAGGGGAGCTGTCTGGAGGGATACGGGGAGTTGGCGGTGCTTTTTTGTTTTGTTTTAGGGTGGAAGACATCACAGTGTTCTCGTGTGCTGCCTGTAATGATCTCGTAGGTGTGGCTGCTGATGATACAGGAAAGAGGAGGACCATTGCTAGGGGGTTGCCCTCAAGTAGGCAAGAAGGTAGGAGCTTTCAGTGATGTGCTGGGGCTGGTTGCAAATATAGCCTTTACTAAATATCAATTATTATACAGTTTTAATTAAGGTATTACATATATTTATGTATGTTTGTTTCTGAGGGCAGTAAATATTCAAGATGCATCACTTGTTAATGGTGCTACTTTGCTCATTATCTATATTGAGGTTATCTTTTGCCACCCCTATGTGGATGGTGGAGATACTTGCTGGTCCTGTACTCTAGTCCCAATTCCATAGTGAGATTAGCTTAAGCATAGTAGCATCACCATCACAAGAACTGGGAACTTAGAGAAGAAAGGGCTCTGTTCAGTTTGCCTTATAAGGGAGGGTGATTTGTTAAGTATTTGTCTGTCCAGCCTGGATTTGGAAGCCAGGTAGACAGACTGTCCCTAAACTAAGTGTGGAAAATTCACCCACAAGGAAGAGGTAAAAAGCTTCCTATTACTGAGTGAGGAGGTCATCAGGTTATGACCTGGGAACCAGGCAGGGAAAGGAGGCAGTGGTAGTCTGCGATGAAGGGAGGGTTTGTCTTCCAGAGTGACCCCGAATAGCACCGGCAAATATGGACGTCAAAACCTTGGGAACGTTCCTGTTCAACCTAGCACCATGTCTTAGGCCCTGTGACTTGACTTGCCCACATTATTGAGTGGGTGTCAAATCCCACACCGCATTCATTTTACCCAACAGCAGGACAGGTCAGATTCTCTGCTGAGTCTGTAGTGTCTTGCACACAGCACGTGTGCAGAAACAGGTGAATAATTTAGTGAATAAATGCAACATTTGCTTCCTCTAGTAACAACTGCTCTTTGGAGGAAGGGATACACTTTTTTTTTATCTCATTTGTTTCAAATATTTTTTTATTTAATTTTTTTATTTATTTATTAAAGAAGAGTCAGATACACTTCTTTTGTATCCCTTTTCTTGCTGGCTGGTGCTTAACCTTAGCCAAGGAACTTCCTAGAGTTGCACGCAGAGGCCAACTCTCTTTCCTAGATTGTTCTGGGAAGAGAGCAGCTTCCTCCTCGCCAGAGGCCCAGCCCCACTCCTCAGGCAGATTAGTGACGCCTGCAGCCGCTGGCCTTTGTCTGGCCGGATTTAGCTGAGCCAGGTTGTAACACCACACACACACCCACAGTTTCAGGGCGGAGACTTAATGTATTTATTACTTCTTTTTCCTATTTGGTTCTGTCAACAGAAGATATATTCTGTGACCTCCAGCAGTGACGGCTTAAAAAATCTGGCTGCAAAGCGCAGGGTTGCAGGGTGTAACCGGGTGGCTCAGAGGCAGGGCACTATCTGCAGGCGTGGCCAGGGAGGGCACGTGTTTGATACCGCTTCCCCGTCGCTGGGGTCTGGGGCGTCTCCGGTGCTATCTTTAAAGAACACAAGTGAAAGGGGACGTGGGTGTGACCTATAGCCTTGTCTCCGAGGGGTACAATAAAGTTTAAGAAGTTTGAAAAGGGGTGTGGCCGGAGCTCGGCGAGGCGCCTGGAGAAGGGTGCGCGACATGGGGGTCACCGTGGACGTTCACCAGGTGTTCCAGTACCCCTTCGAGCAGGTGGTCGCTTGCTTCCTCCGAAAGGTATCAGTCCCTCCGACCTGGGCGGTGTGCCCGCGGCCGAGAGCCTAACTTTCCGCTCCCCCCGCCCCCTACCCCTGTCGCGCAGTGACAGGACCCAAAAAGCTCAGGGGTCCTAATCCATTCTCCGGGTCCCCCTCCAGCGCGCGTGCTGCTTTCGGGATGCACCGGGGAGGGTGGAGGCGGAATTCCTCGAAGGTTGCTCTCTGGGAGGAGCGGAGGCTGCCGTGCCGGGCCTCACGTCCGCATCCTGCTTGCCTCAAGCGGAGGTTGTTGGCTCTGGGTGGCTTCCCTGGGTGGACTGTCTGGTCCAGCCTTCTAGTTCATCACCCCCTCCTTCAACTCTAAAACACCGCCCTGAAGCTGTGATCTTGGTAGACTCAGCGTTGCTACACTGTTTCAAGACTTTCTCTTTTCCTAAATAGCTGTAGGGCGCCCTGCAGAGCTCACTCTCTCTGGACCTTAGTTTGCCAATCTGTGGTGTGAGAATAAGAGCGCACACTCTTAGTGTTGTTGCGAGGATTCGAGTGAGGTAATCAATTATTAAAGAGTGTTTATCAGAGGATTGATGGTTATAAGGTCTTTGAAATACTGCTGTTTATAATATTGCAGTTTTGGGTTCAATGGCCCTCCTGAGGGCTCCTCCTCGGATGGTGCTTCAGGCTAACAGTAGAGTGGAAAACATTCCTGAGAACTGGTTGTCACCCAGACCTGTGGGGTGGGATCCTGGGCTAATCTGCTTCCAGTTCACTTAGGTCTCTGGTTGGAGGTCTTCTCGCCAAGATCTCGTGTCTGTAAGATGAGGAGTTGTACCTTTAAGTCTTCTAAGTCCCTGTAGATGCCTGTGAATTGTAGCATGGGATCTGGCTAGCCTGGAAGATAGCCTCGGGGTGCTGGGAGGGTGGTTAGAACCTCCATTACAGGAGGGGCCTCCATTGCTGAGAGAGACACAGTTGGGGACCCAAGGTAGGGTATTCAGTACAGTGTTGCTGTGGAGACCGTTGTTTTTTTCCTTTCATTTCCTTTTTTTTTTTTTTTCCCTTTCTTTCTGTTTGGCTGGAGGCTTCACCTCCAGCCCCCTGACTGAGGCAACTCCCAGGGGAGGGAGCTTATATGGGGTGAAGTTCAAGTCAAACATTTTCCTTTTTTTTTTTTTTTTTTTTTTTTTGGGATAGCTCATTGAACTTTGGGAGCTAGAAACATTAGAAAGTGCCTTGCACCTGCCGGGTCCTCAGCAACAGCTGATGAAATGAATGAAGGAAGGAAGGAAGGAAGGAAGGAAGGAAGAAAGGAAGGAGTGAGTGAATCTGGCGTAGACTTTGTCTTGGGCCAGGCTTCTAGGCACACGTGCAGATGTTTTGTTCGGACTGGCAGTTTGGAGTGGGTGCCCAGTGCATTTTGTGTTGGCCCCTTTTCTGCTGTGATGATGTAATGAGCTTGCGAGGAGGAAATGGCTATCTTTGGTTCACAGTTATGAAGGCTCCGGTCCATAATTACCCGATCTTGTTTGATTTCTGTTGTAATAAATCACTGACTTAAGGCAGCATGGGGAGGAAAGGGTTTATTTCAACTTACAGGCTGTATTTCATCATTGCATGAAGTTCAGGCACAAGGCAGAAACTGAAGCAGAGACCGTGGAGGATGCTGTTTACTGGCTCACTCTCCCTGGCTGGCGCAGCTAACTTCTTTCCAGTCTCTTGTAACAGCTCATGAAACTCCTTCCACAGTTCTTCCCCCCAAACGCCACGGTCAGGACCATCACAGCAATATCCCACACTTCTGTACCAATTTCTGTCCTCGTTTGCTCCTCTGATGCATGGAGAAAACACTGGCCACAAAACAACTTGGGGACAGAAGGATTTATTTCACCTCGCAGCTCCCAGGCCACAGTCCATCACTGAGGGAAGACAGAGCATAATCTCAGGGCAGGGACCCGGAGGCAGGAACTGAAGCACGGGGAATGGAGGGACATCACTGGCTTATTTGCTATGCCTTGCTCAGCCTGCCCAGTTATGGCATCCCTCACAGTGGAATGGACCCTCCCACATCAATCATTCATCAAGAAATTTTCCCTCAGATACACCCACAGGCCAGTCTGAAAGATGAAGTTCCTCAATTGAAGCTCCATCCTTCCAGGTGATGCTACTTGATGCTAAGTTGACAAAAACAAACAAACAAACAAACAAACAAACAAACCAAAAACAAAACCCAGCCCAGTTGCCCTGCCACTCTGGGCCTGTGGAGGGGCAGCATCTCAAGGCAGGACCTAGGGTGGAGCAAACCTTGTGTCTGAGCCAGGCAGCTAAGTAGAAAAGGGTGGACGGACTGCGGTCCCAAAGTTCAACTCAAGGGCATGGACCCAATTTCTTTCTGCCATTCTCCACCTCTTCCAGAATCCACACCGGGCTGCCCTGAGACCTAACCATTAACACACAGTCTGTGGGGAGCAGTCAAGAAGCAAACTGTAACTGCCCTTTGGGGAAGGGTTGTCATCATGAGAAGACGATCCCTGCCTTCTCAGAATGGGAGGGACACTTTGTCTAGGCTTCACCAACCCTCTGGAAGGTCAGAGGTTACTTTTGGGTGTGTCCTCCTCCCCTTTCAACTCCTGGAGCAGATCTCCGTCCGCCAAACCACGCACACCACACCGTACACACACTCCTTTGCAGAGTACTCCTACACAAAGGTTTCAGGTACAGGCTATGGGTTTTAAAGCGTGAGCCCAACATTAATAAATGATGACAGGTCAGCATAATTTCAATGGGTGATGCATACCTCACACAGGGAGCCTGCAGGGTGGTAGGGAGGCCTGCCGCAGTCCTACGCGGAGGACTTCAGGTAGGCTTTCTCAGAAAAGTCACATCTATAAAAGGTTTGCTGAAACATGGATAGGCGTTTTCTAGGCAACCCCTCCCTCCCTCCCTCCCTCCCTCCCTCCCTCCCTTCCTCTCTTTCTCCCTCCCTCTGTCTCTTCCTCGATCTCTCTCACTCTGTGTGTATGTGTGTATGTATGTCTGTGTGCACACATATCTGTATGTATGTATTATATATTTATGTATGTGTGTATACATGTGGGCATTTGCTCTGAATAACACAATATTGTCTCTAGTTCTCCAAGCAGCTCAAGAAGTCATCATGACTGATTTATTCACATCGTGGGGGAAACTGAGGCTCAGAGAAGTCTCAGTAACTCTTTAAGCACACCCACCTAGCAGGAAGGAGAGCCGGGATCTCAACCCATCTAATCGGAAGCCTGTGTCTTACCAGCAGTCTGTGTTTCCAGCCCTGACACAGTGGCCACTCAGGAGATGAGCGGGAAGGACAGTGGCTCAAGGTTCTGCTTTGCTGGGTGCAGTGCTCCTTGATTCATTTGCTTTTCTTCTGGGTGGACCACTGTACCTAACACGAAGCTTAGCTTAGCTGTGCGATGGTGGGACACAGCAGTTGTTGGCTGTTTTTGTGCAACAAATCATTCCAGAACTTAGAGACCTTGTCTAGTGACAGGCTTTTAATGCTGGCGATTCTGTGGGTTGACTGAGCTCACGTGGTTGGATTTAGTGTGTCTTGTGGTATAGCTGAGGGCATGTATATAAGTACATTCAGTCAACATGTGATGCAATTCTTATAAGATAGTCCGCTGAGGGTTTGGCACAGTTAATAACTATGGAGGGACCCAAGTGTGGTGACACATGCCTGTAATCCAAGCAATGGTGAGTCTGAGACAGGATGGTCATCACATGTTTGTGTTCACTGGGCTAACTAGCTGGATCCTGTCCTAGAAAACCCCAAACCAAACAAATGAAACCAACATATCAACAAAAAGGAATTCCTGTAGGCATCCATTGCTGCTGTGGCTTATGAGAATAACTTCCTGTCATGTCCAGAAGACACTGTTTTCTTCTGGTCTTCCTGACCTCTTACAGACTTTTCATCGCCTCTTTGAATGGTCTCTCTGAGGTGTGTGTGTGTGTGTGTGTGTTGGTGTGCACTCTACAGTCCCTTATGCTCTACCATTTGACTAGTTGTGAATTTCTGTGTTAGCCACCATTTTTCACTTCCCTGATGAGGTCGAGAGCTGTTAGACACTGAGTATTCTAGCATAGAGTAGAAAGGGGTTCCTGACCCTCCCTATGGGCAGTTCATGGCTTCTTAGGGAGGGAGAGTTAATTTTCCTCAAGGATGTAGCTCCTAGAAGTCTATAATACTCCAGTAGATGGCCCCACTCCTAGAACTATATGGACAGCATAACTTAGAGTTGATGGGATATATAATAATAATAATAATAATAATAATAATAATGATGAGAGGACATGAAGTTGGGGTGGGTAGAAGATGTGAGTAGGTCTGGGAGGAGTTAAGGGAAGGAGCTGGGGATGAATATGATCAACGTGCATTGTGTGAAGATCTCAAAGAGTTATAAAAATATTGATTTTTCTAAAAAAGGAGTTGCTTCCTCAGGATGGAGGTGGTCCACTGACTCCCTGATTAGGAGTCCCTGTGCAATGAGTAACATGCGTAGCTGTACACATGGCCTCCTTTATCACTGTGATGCCATTACCTTCTCGGCTGGTTCTGAGGATCAAAAGTGTAACAGTGCTTTTTTTTTTTTTCTTTTTTTATAAAGCTTTGGATAGAAAGAGTTATATTTCAGGCAAAATATGCTTTTACTTTTCTTTTGGTCTTTATGATGATGATTTTTAAAGAAAATAATAATGGATTTTTTTTTAAACAAAGCAGTAGACAGGAGGGACAGTCATGTGAGAAGCTCTGGGGACATTTAATCTGATTTTGTACGATGTTGGGCAAAGCTGCTTTAGAACTGAGGACATCGTGTCTTAAATAGAATCTACTGATCTGTGGCTTTCGGTATGTTCAGACTCGCTTTCCAAGTTCTAATTCATGACTATTTTTAAAACGTGAAGATTATTTGATCTCCTTCCACCTGTCTGTTGGCGGCTGTGGGCAAAACATTAGCCGCATGCTTTCAAAGATGAGTGGTACCTAGAAAACAAAGGATCCAGTGTTCTGTTTGTGGAGTACAGTGTTCCTCAGCCTCCTCATGGGGGAGGGCTATGCCACCCAGCACAGAAACTGTGGTTTCTGACTACTGTAGCATCTGTGGCTTCACTATGCCATTGGGTTCTTTTGTTCCTTCCTCCTCCTCCTCCTCCTCCTCCTCCTCCTCCTCCTCCTCCTCCTTCTTTTCCTCTACCTCCTCCTCCTTCTCCTCCTCCTCCTCCTTTTCCTTCTTTTTCTGAGACAGGGTTTCTCTGTGTAGCCTGGCTATCCTGGAATTTGCTCTGTAGACCAGGTTGGCCTTGAACTCAGAGATCTGCCTTAAAAGCGAGCACCACCAACTGCCCGGCTGTACAATTCTTACCTTCCCAGCACTCATCACTAGAATGTTTTCCTTCTGTTTGACTAAAAAGTTGTGTAAACAGATGTGGTGGTATAGATGGCAGTTCTTTGCAGAGGCTTTTGGAGTCCTTTTGGTGGGTGTGTCTCTCAGGTGCTGGGTGCTTAAGAGAATTTCTTCCGTGTCATCTGCCTGGAACGTAAAGCCATTACTAAAGATGCAAATGAGCTATGGTGGTGAGTGGATTTTCAGGTCTGTCCAAACGAGTCCAGAGAGCTTGCGGTTTTTCACTGTAGACTTGTTCAAGTTGACTTTGCTTCTTGCAAATGTGGGTGAACTCCAACGGAGATTTATGTCAACTGTTTCCATTGTTCCAAGCACCCAGAGAAGCTCTAGAACACAGGAAACATTCAACAAACTGTTCCATGAAGAAAGCTCACCCTCTTGTGGTTCACAGTATACAATTTTACACAAAAGTCAGTAGTTGGGAAGCTGAGGCAGGAGGATTGTTTGAGCTCGTTAGGTTGAGGTCAACCTGGGTAACACAGTGAAACACCCTCTGTCCATTTCACAAAATGAAACAAACCAAAACGCCAACAGATGAAAGTCAACACAGGGTCCAGAAGCATTCCTGGAATACTGTAAGAAAATGGAGTAAAATAAATTTTGACTTCCATCTGTGACCTGAGGTTTTATTTATTTCAGTGGCATGCTACATGGAAAGGATCAGTGTTTACTCTTAAGCTCGTAAAGGCGATTTATGAAGTGCTATTTCCATTTAGATTGGGAAGCTGATTGGGTAATTAATAATGTTTCCTTCTGATCCCATCTTCAGCCCCTTGCAGACCTGACACATGTGTGGAACATCTTTCCCCATGGAGTGCCAGAAGTATTTGGGAGGATCTACATGGCCCAAATCAGTGGTTTGGTTAGATGTTAGGTCTCAGAGTCAAGCAGTGCCTGTGCTGGGTGACACTTTTCGTCTTCCATCCTTAGGCTCTCCTGCAAGCCGAGGTGTGACGTGAAGGAGAAGTTGGGGTGAGGAGCATGGCTCTCGTGTCAGGCTGTAGTTCCGACAGTTGAAGGGGTGTACCAGCTCAATTCATGTTTCTGCGCCCCAGTTTCCTCATCAATAGAATAAGGATAATAGCCATCTTCTAAGGTTGCTGAGGGATATTAGGCAATGCATGTAGCGTGTACTTCCATGTAAGCTCCTAGTTTAATGCTGGGGCTTGGCAAGTGCTTTCAAAGCCCTTGATAACTTCTGTGTATCTTTGCGTTTGCTCAGGAGTGTGAAACTGAAAAGCTGGGGGTGGGGGTGGGGTGCAGCCTGCAGAAATCTTTACCAACTTAGAACAATAAGGGAGAAGGTGAGCATGAATAATGGCGCACATCTGCATGATAAATTATTTTTTAAGTGCAATTTAAATTTTAAAGCGTGCTTAGTAACTCATCTAGTTGCGGCTGTGGCTTAGTGTGGGAAAGAAGATTTTTTTTATCTATCCAAGTGCTAATAGTTACATATTCATTATATGCCTATTAATCGTTATTCATGGTAGACCTGTGCACCCTTTGACAATAAATAAAACATGACCTTGTCCTGAAGGTGCTTCCTGTCAGGGAGAGCAGAGAGGAACATATTGATTATTGTGCCAAGCTGTCTCAGGGGCATAGACAGACATATAACATGGGGCAAAGTGCATTTGTTAAAATTGCGTTTTGCTCTGTAGCTCAGGCTGGCCTTGGGCACTTGGTACTCTTCCCCAGCCTCCCCAGTGCTACAATTCACAGGCATGAGTTACCACACCAGGCAGATCAATGAAGTCTTGATTAACTGGTGACTCATTTGATCTTGCAATAAGTCAACTTTGCCTTTTTTTCTGGAGTGAGCTACTTTATGGAGACCATGAAAAGGATGGACAGTATACGGTGATGTCTCTGTGTAGCTGAACACGCAGCAAGGCCCTTTGTATGTGTTTGGAAGCAGCTGGGTAGCAGATCCCCTTATAGTGAATGGAGCAGATACATGTTTGCTAATGGTCCGGCCAGGCTTACTACAGGTCCTCATTTTTGGGCTTTCTCAGATAACCTTATTCAAAAGCAGATTCCTATGAAGACATTGACTATGAGGCGGAGGACCCTGTTTCAAAAGGCAGGTATTGACTTCTGAACTTTTCAGATAGCTGATATTTTAATAACTTCCTGCTCTTAAGAGAATACTTCCTGAATGGTGATCTTTCCCTTAGCAAACAAAAGTAGAGGCTATAGCTTCATAAGGCTCCACCCATAAGTGCACTAAAGATTCCTATAATAGATGGACTCAATTTCTTGGTCTCTTACTTTAATAATTATGTATTTGCTTTAATGTACATTCTCCAAACTTGGCATCACGTGGCTTTTGGGCCTCTCTTTTAAACAACTTTTTATTAATGTATATGAGTTATAGGTAATAATGGGTTGCATTATGATGTTTTGTACATAATATAATGTATTTTTTATCATATTTAAACTCATTCCCCTCTATTGTTTCCCTCCCATACCAGCTGATACCCTTCCTCTTCCCAACTGCTTCTCCCTACTTCATGGTGTATGTGTGTGTGTGTGTGTGTGTGTGTGTGTGTGTGTATGTGTGTGTATTTGAGAGAAACACAAAGAGAAAGAGAGACAGGGTCAAATGAATTTCATTTGTGTGCTTACAGAAGAATGGATAAGGACTATCTATAGGAGTGTGGATATCTCACCAGTAACTACACCACCAAAGAAAATGTCTCCCCCTGACTCCGCCAGCCATTAACTGTCTATAGATCTTTAGAGAGGAAAGGGTGAGCTTCACCCCACCAGCAGCAGTTAACTGCCTAGAAATCTCCAGGGAAGGGTGAGCCATTATAAGTGCTCTCCATCATGGAATAATGTTGATAAAGCCCAATCGTGTCAGCTCTGTGAGTTTACAAATGCAACAGCACAGTCCCAGAGAACCTAGACAACAAAGAAGGCTCTAAGGGAGACATACGTGGATTTACATGGGAAGGAAAAATAGACAAGCTCTCCTGAGCAAATTGGGAGTCTGAGGGTCATGGGGAGAAGGTAGAAGGGGAGAGGGGAAGAAGGGAGGAGAGAGGAGAAAAATGCGTAACTCAATAAAAACAATAAAAAATACAATAAATAAAAAAGAGTACAGAAGCTGTGCTATGCTTTGAGACCTTGTTCTACAACACTCTGTCCCTTTCTCCTGCTCCTACTTTCTTTAAATCTCCTCTTTCATCGTGTTTTTGGAGCCTTGAAGGGGGTGATATAGATGTTCTATTCAGGGCTGAATGTTCAATAGTCACTTACTCTCAGAACTTTGACCAACAGTTATGTCTTCTCAGTAACCACCTCTTACTGCAAAAAGAAGGGTCTCTGCCCAGAGGTGGCAGCAGCATTCATCTATGGGAACGAACATAATTACTTAGAAGCCAGTTTGATGGATACAGTGAATCCATTTAGCAAAACAACAGCAGCAGCCTTCCTAGTAGACCCATGACCTCTCCAGCCACAGGGCTTTGACCAGGCTTCCTGTACTGAGCACTGGTTCTGCCCTATGAAGCAGGCCTCAAATCCACTTAGAAAGTGGTTGGTTACCCCATAATGGACTTGCTACTGTAACACTAGTGGGCACATCTTGCCTGGAGATTCAACAAAATCGTTTGCAGGGTCCAATGCTGAGCAAGACAGCTGAGGACAGTTTCCCTATCTGCGTAGCACTCTGACCCAGTAAGGGCCAGTTGTCATGGAGAGAGCATCCAGCTCACTTCTAGGTTAATTTCTCCATGTCCTTAGACCAGAGCATGTGCTTGCTTCATCAAGAGGGCCTTACCATCTAGTTCCAGTGGGCAGCCAACAGCGGTGGCAATCACCTGTATTATTTTGGAGGCCGCAGAGGGATTTGTAGGGAGGTAGCCCATCCCTAGAAAAGGGATTTTCATTTAATAACCTATGGATTCTAGGAGTAGCTTTATTTCCCCATTCAAGATGCCTCCATTCAAATGGTTTCCGGCCTCTTTTAATATGTGAAAAGGAAAATGAAAAGGGGTGGGTGATAAGTAAGCATTTTACCTTTTTTAGCGCTGCAGTAGACTTACATCATGGGAAAGGAAAGGAGTGAGCCTGCTTATTCTATGAAGAAAGTAAAATCATAAATTAGATAAAAAATGAAGCCAAATGCACCTTGGAAACTTTCCAGACTCACCGATAAAATACAGCGCACCTGGTGTGTGTACACAGCCACTGAACCAGGCTCAAGAAAGACAAGGGTATTTTGGCAGGAACTGGGTCAACAGACCATGTTGCTTCCAGGAGTATCTGGAATATGGAGTGGGGTTGGGCAGGCCAATCTCTGTTCATGCGCAGGATTTACACAAGAGACTTTTAACAAGCAGGGTTCATATAATACTTACTATTGTGTTTTCTTGTTTGAAAGGGAACTAAATGAGATCGTGCAGAGCAGCCACTGTGTAGCCCACACAGGGTGGGCACAGTACAGCCATGCAGGGTGTGCAAAGTACAGCCATGCAGGGTGTACACAGTACAGCCGAGCAGGGTGGGCACAGTAAAGCCATGCAGGGTGTGCACAGTACGGATCTGGATCTGATTGCATCAAGTTCTATAGTCATATGGTGTTCGAATAGATGTCCAGAAATCATGAGTAGCACTTGAGGTCGTCCCAGGCTGGTGGGAAGGGCTCCTAGTATGAGCTTGGAGCAACCTCTCCTCCTTCACTCCCTGAGTATCAGGCTTTCCATGTGTTTTGTGTGTTAAGAATTAAAACAGGACTATGTAGGTTACCACAAGATGGCATTCTATTATTTCAAGTAATGCCAGGTAGAGAGAGCCTTGGTTCGATACATTTTTAATTTCTGAAATACATTAAAATATGTGCCATCCGTGTCACAGTATTTAGCGGTTTCACACAAACCTCTAATTTCCTTCGCCATTCTTTATGGAAACTTGAGGTCTATGTCTGTTAACTCATGGAGGAAAACAAGTTAGATTTTGCAAATGATTTTCGCTAGAGTGAATAGTTCACGGTCTCATGTTCAGCTATTAAAAGTTCCATTTTCTTATAGCTGTTTGCAAGGACTGTAAAATGAGTGACCTTTAAGTGTTTGCTACTGTGTTTCCCACGCTTTTCCATCTATCACCCTGTCTCATTTTCTCTAAAGCAGATCTGACATATTTATTTACTGCTTTTGTTTGTTTCTTCAAGTAATGTATGAATTTTTTAAGAGGCTACGTGGTGTTCATTTCCTGACCACATCCTCAGTGTCTGGAACAATATTTTCCTATCTATCTATCTATCTATCTATCTATCTATCTATCTATCTATCTATCATAGTTTGAAAGAAAACGGCCCCCAAAGGCTCATAGGGAGTAGTGCTATTAGGAAGTGTGGCTTTGTTGGAGTAGGTGTGGCATTGTTGGAAGAGTTGTGTTACTGGTGGACAGGCTTTGAGGTCTCAGAAGCTCAAGCCAGGCACTGTCTTTCCCTGCTGCCTGTGGATCAAGTTGTAGAACTCTCAGCACCATTTCTGTCTGCACGCCATCATGCTTCCTACCATAACGATAATGGACTAACCCTCTGAACTGTAAGCCAGCTACAATGAAATGAATTCCTTCATAAGAGTTGCCATGGTTATGGTGTCTCTTCATGGCAATAAAACTCGAACTAAAACACTGTCTATCTGTCTGTCTGTCTGTCTGTCTATCTATCCATTCATTTTTATCTTCCTGCCTGTTTAATCACAAGAAAGATGAAAAGGATCCTTATTTAAATGAATATCCTTTTTCTTAGTAGGTAAATATTGAAATGAAATGGAAGTGCGAAATTGCCCAGTTTAACCTGTAAGAATTTCACTGACAGTTTAGTGATGTAATCTGTGCCTGCCTGGCGAGGCATTGTGTTTTCCTTCATAATTTAGTTTAGTTATCTTTCTACAACTTACAGCGGGACTGTAACATTTATTAGGATGCATTTATGGATATGTAATGAACAAGCTGGAATGCAGTAAAGGAAAGAATTCCATTTCATGTTGGTGTAACAGGGCTAATTCGCACCCTGTCTTCATGGTTTAGGGAGTCGCGTGCATCTTGGATGTCTCTGTGCAGGAAGTCTCCTTTGTAGAGGGACAGACTCCGAGGTCCACCCTTCTCTTACCAGTGTGGATCTCTGGAGGGCTAAACTTCATGGAGGTAGTCATTGTAATTTTGAGTCTTGCCGTCTAGGGCTGAACTGAGTGAATGCATGCGCAAATGCAGCTTTATTCTTATTCTTGTTTCTTTGGAACCCATACTGATAGAGTTTTATATTTCATTTAGAAGGATTCAGGAGTCCTGAAGCTCAAGTTCTCCAGGCAAAGAACCCCTTTTCCTACCTCAGCGTGTACTTGCTCAGTGTGTTAAGATGCCATTTGACCACAATATGAAGCTGGGGTCCTTGGGAGGGGGCAGGAAGTAGCCCAAGAGCATCAGTCTCCAGTTAGAAGCCATTTATCATGTGGCTTTGAGAGATTCATTCATTCATTCTCCCTCTCTCTCTTTTCTCTCTCCACTTCTGAGTAATGGAAAGGTTGGGTTAAAGTAACTAAGAGGTAACTTCACAATGGAGGCAGTCAGACAGTATCTGGGGTAAGTTACATTATCTCAGGTGCAGTAATTTTTAACAATTTTAGCAGGGTATTTAGTTTTTCCAAGACTGACCTCCCATATAGGCAATAGAAAAAAGTAAAACCCATATAACCCCATGGTATGCTTTTGAGAATTAACAGACCATGTATGTAAATCGAGTAGGTTAAAAATGGTAGCTCTTATAAATGTTGATTCATCTAAATTATCTTCCAGGACAATTTAATAAAAGAAATTAATTATTTATCAAATAGCTCCTGTGTGCCCAAACCCTATCCTTTTATGGTTATTTGCCTGAGGTACTAACACAGTCACCAGGCCATGGTCCAGGGCAGTAATTAAATGAATTCTTTCTGTTTTGGACTGGCCTGTTTAATTCCTGAAACAACCAGTTTCTGCTTTTAAAAATTAGGGATAATAATATTATGTAACTCCTTCACAATGGAACAGTTGTTAGATAGGCTGGTATAATTAAGGCATTTAGCATAGGTCTGGCACAGAGAATATTCTTAGTTTATGTTAGTCTGGTTTATTATTATTATTATTGTTATTATTATTCTTTTATTTATTCTCACCTCATTCTCTTCTCTGTTCAGGGCTTAGATAGGATCTAAAGGTTTTCCTGGAGACAGAGGGCTGACTCATTGGCTTCGAGCCCTTGTTGGACCTGGGCTCAGTTCTCAGTGCAGATGTGGTGGCTCACAATCATTTGTAACTCCAGTTCTGGGGGACCTGTCATCTTCTGATCTTCTCTTTGGCACCAAGCACTCTCCTGGTGCACATACACATGCAGGCAAGGACCACAACCCCCCCCAGTTAAATAAATTGCCTCTGGATTTATGAAAGCCCTCCTCACTTGTTTGAATGAGTGGTAAAACCAAGATTCTTGATTTAAAACTGGGTTTTACTTAGAGGTTTCTTGGAAGATACTTTCTAGTCCTGCAGGTACCTGTCATTTCTATCAGCTAATTCATCTTTAAAGAGAACTTTAAAAGACTAACTTTTCATTATGTGTTTTCATTCAGTACCCCAACCCCATGGATAATAATGTCATCGCTGTAAAAACTGTGGAAGAAAAGAAAGGTAAGTTCTTTGAATATGGCCTACTTTAGTTATACTCACTAAGGATTCTCACTTTGTAAGGGATACATGTGTGTGTGCATTTGTGTGTGTGTGTACGTGTGTATGTGTGTGCATGTGTGAGCATGTGTGCACGTGTGTGTCCATGCATGTGTGAGTATGTGTGCACGTGTGTGTGCATGTCTGTGTATGTGTGTGTCTATTACATCTCAGGCAGAACCCCTGTCACTTTTTAAATTATATTTGATGGTAAGACTTAGGCCAGGCATAATGGTGCAGGTAGCATGTTGAAGTATTTAATGTGTGCCAACATTTTTCATTAGCTTATTCAACATTTAGAATAATGTTTGAGGTAGGATTGTGGTTTTTCATATTTAATGCAGGAAGAAACTAAAGCACAGAGAGGCTGGCTAACCTACCTAAGCTCATTTGGCTGTATCTCTATCACATGTCAATTTGTAGATGGCAAAACAATCGTAGATAGCACACAGATGAACCAGGTGTGGTGTGGCTCATGTCTGCAACCTCAGCCATTGAATGGTGGAGGTGGGAGAACTAGGAATTCAAGGTTAGCCTGGGCTATTAAAAAATAGCAGACAAATGTGATGTTGCCATAAATTGCTTAGGTTGTGGAACCATAACTGTAGTTTGGCAAATTACGGCTCACGCTGTGTTGTTTTGGTAAGCAAGGTTTTGTTGCACATTAGACACTCCCTCTGTATGCTATCAGTGGCTGCTTCATCTGAGTTACAGCAAGAACTGAGTATTTGTGAAAGAGACCACGTGACCCACACATCTAAATTATATACCTCATGACCCCCTCAGGAGATGTTGACTGTGTTCCACCTCGGGGTGTGGGGTGCAGTGCTAGGGTCCCTGGTGCTCTTTGCATTCCCTCCTTCTGGGGAAGAATTGTGTCAGTTAGTGTTGGGAATTGAGGAGTGGGCAGTGCCAGGAGCTCTGAACATGGGCACGCTTGAGGCCCAAGCCTGTGGAGACAGCCAGAGCCCAGCCCAGCACGCTCAGAATTCAGCCTTCGAAACCACGGGTGCTGCTGCTGGGTGACATGGCTGCAGCTTCCTCTGCTGCGTAAACCTGAAACTGTCTTATTTATGGGGCCGCTTTCTGCATATCTGTAGCTATCGAAATAGATTGCGAAAGCATTTTCTCATGCACCCGTGTGTGATGTGGGACAAACTTGCTTTCTGGTCTGAGACAAACCTGCTTTCGAATCCTGATTCTGTTATTTCCCTCATGACCGAACTTTTCAAAGGCTTAAGCTCTTTATCTGTCAAATGGTAAAATGATCTTGTTAATTTCAGGATGTCATCTCTGTCTCCATTTTATTTTTCACTATTTCACCCCGGTTGACCTGAAACATCCTGTGCTCACCAGGCTGGCCTAGAACTCACAGAGCGCCACCTGCCTCTGCCTTCCAGGGGCTGGTGTTAAAGGCCTGTGCCTCCATGCCTAGAAACAACTCCATTTTTAATACATGTGCTATTCACATTGTCTGAGGTTGCCAAAGGACTGCTGGGGGTGGAGCATTTGTTTCCTGACTGCAGGGTCCTGGTGGTCATGGTGTTTGCAGCAGGGTTAGGGCAGCTGTAGTTAGAGCATCGAGAAACCTCGCCTTGTGTCTGAGTCTCAGCAATTCACAGAGAAATGACAGCACTTCACAGTTTGCCCCCCCCCCCCATTTCCTCTCATCTTAATTTGCACTTACTTTTTTTCTCACTAGTTTTAACTTTCCCTCCAGGAATGCTCTGGTCTCAGGGGTTTCATTTTTTAATGGGTGTGACTCGTGTAGTTAATTAGTTACTGGTTTAAGTGAAACAGTCAGAAATCTGGGCTTGAGACTGTGGTCTAGGAGCTGGCAGAGTCTGTTACTGACCTCTTTGTTGAGCTGGTGGCCACTGGCCACTGCCACTGGATGCTCGGCACCGATGGCCTAGGGTGGTAGCCCGTTTGTGATTCATTGTCTCGAATTTAGCCTGTGTGTTCGGACTTGTTGTTTTACATCTACTCCTCGGGCATTTGTGATTTGGCTCAGAAAACTGATCTGAAAAACAGAATGTTAAAAAAAAAGATTTATTTTATTTTTACATGGTGTTTATGTGTATGCCTGTGGTGTGCTTGTGCCTGGGTGTAGGTGTCTGAGGAACCCAGCTGTGCTGGATCCCTTGGAAGTGGAGTTAGAGGTAGTTGTGAGCTGCTTGAGGTGGGTGCTGGGAACCACGCTTGTTTACTGTTTATAAGATCAGTGAGCACTCTCAGCCACCAAGTCATCTCTCCAGGCCCTGGAAAACTTCATTTCGTGTCAAGCCTTATCTATGAGAATTCTATATGTTGAAAATTGAAGTTGAGCTAAAAAGCTCTGTGGACTTTTAGATAAGAATACGTCTCTCCCTAATTATGTTTTGGCTATGAAATTTTCTACTTCCAGATGAATCAACAGGACTCATCTATAGAAAGAGGATTGCTATCTGTCAGAATGTGGTGCCAGAAATTTTAAGAAAGGTAAATTCATTTCCGAGTTTAATCACAGTGGGGATAAAACTGAGGAATTTTCATAGTCATAGAAAAAGACAGTATTTTCTGATCGAAGGGAGTGTCAGAATGTCCCACTGTCCACTCTCATGGTTTTGTAAGGGAAATATTTCTCCCATGTCCATCCCAGTTTTAGCAGATGCCTCTGGAGTGTCTCATCTCTGTCTGTTCTGTGAAGGGCCCTTTGTGGATATGGGGTGATTTGATGATTATTTTGTGGATACTTTTTGGCATTTTGAATGAAGCGTTGACTTTTTTAGTCTGTCCATGGCTAGCAACAGGTAAGAACAATCAGAAGTGAGAAGATTTAAGTATTAGTCCCATGTTCAATGTGGGAGTCCACACTTCTGCTTGTAATGCACTGAGAGCATCGTCTTCTTAGTGCCCCATGCAAGCCTTTCTGTGCGTAGTTCTGTACACTAAGGGCACTGATGCTGGAATGTTCATGACGGAAAATTGTTCTCTCTCTTTGAAACCCTTAAGCTCTCTGATGATTCTGTGTTGGACAAAGGTAAGTTGAAAACGTCATTTGCATGGCTTGAACCATACATGGATTTTTCTTCTTGAGAGAGGGCCTTACTCCATAGCCTAGGAGGGCCTGGAAAATAGAGTGTAGCCTAGGATGGTGTCAAACTGAAGATAATCCTCCTGCCTCAGCCATCTAAGTACTGAGGTAACAGGTGTGTACCACCATGCCTAGCTGTAGAAGTATAAAAAAAGTTTTTATTTATTCTGAAAATTTTGTATGTAGATGTGTGAGTATATATGTGTGTGTTTATATATATACATATATGTATATATATGTCTTGACCTTATTTACTCCCTTCCCCTCCAATTTCCTTCAGAATCTCCCTCCCAGCTTCATGTTCCCCTATTTTTATTCTAATATTACTATTTTTTAAATCATGGAGTCCAGTTAGTGTTGCCCATATCTGATTGGGTTTGTGGTTATCTACTGGGGCATGGGTATCCTGCCAAAGAAAGTGGCTCTCCCTCCTTTAGCAGCCATCAACTGCAATACTCCACAGCTAAGCCCTCCCCTGTCTGTGATATCTATGCTGGAGTTTTTAACTTGCTTGATCCCATGCAGGTCGTATGCAGGTAAGCAGAGCTGGTGCGAGTTCATATGCACAGTGGCCATGGTGTGGCCATCAGATGCCCTTCTACAGCGCTCCTCCCCTACGTTCTTTCTCTCCTCTCTTTCACCATGTTCCCTGAATCGTGAGGTGTTTGGTATAGATGGCCCATCTGTGGCTGAGCGCCCACTCTTTTTTATTCTCAGTACTTTAAACAGCTAGGAAGCTCTTCATTCACAATGTAGGATTTTTGATGGTGGTCTTTTAGTACGTAAAACAATAGCATCTTGACAGGCACTTAAAAAATGCCTCAGAAGAGATTCCCTGTGTGATCCCGAATGAATCTGGGCACCCACGGATGACCGTGCAAATTAAATTGCTGTGTTTATCCTAGGAAAAATGGCAGCTTCCATTCATTCCTCATCGTGGGTTAAATCACTGTTATTTCCTTAGTGGAAAGAGGCTAGAACCACAAAGAAAATGAACTCCTTTTGACTTGCAGATGGGAAGCTGTGTTACACTTCAGCAGCAAATTATCACTGGCTTTTCCAGAGTTCAGAGCTGCCTTTGCCCTATATACACACTTTGAATCTATTATTTAAAAAGGCATTCAAGTTCGTCTTGTATCTCAATTCTTAAATAATTTAAGGCTCTAACTTGTACAGTTCTGCCTTTGTAGCTTTTGTTGTCTTCTCCACCTGGGAAAGCATCCATTTCTAGGGACTGAACAGAGATTACCACAAGGAAAACATTTCTCTTGAGACAGCCCTGCATGGGCGCATGTAGGTGGAGCCTGATGAGAACCCATCACCGCAAGAAGGCCTGCCCCAGAGAAGACAAGAAGCAGCTGATAATTTGTTTGGGGCCTACATGAGTCCTGGGCCATTTGCAAGTCCTGGGAAACACGTAGTGAGGCCACAGTGTGCTTGATTATCAGAGACTGAGGGGTGTGACTGAAGTACACGCAACCATCAGGACCGCTTGTTCCGTTTGTTAGCTGCGACTGAGATCCGCTCCAGGCCGAGTCTTCATGTAGCTTGCTTTTCCGAAACTGAGAATGCTGTCCTCTCTCTGTTGGGCAGGTGAGTATTTTAAAGGTACCTGATATCCGACTAGAAGAGGAATCGTGGCTCAGTCTTCAGAAGAGGAACATGGCTATCCGGAGTCACTGCCTCACGTGGACACAGTATGCATCCATGAGGGAAGAGTCTGTCTTCCGGGAAAGTGTGGAAAACCCAAATTGGTAAGATCACCTGTGATTAGCTCTCTCTCTCTCTCTCTCTCTCTCTCTCTCTCTCTCTCTCTCTCTCTCTCTCTCTCTCTCTCTCTCTCTCTCTCTGTATTTCGTACTTACAGTTTCTGTCTGTTACACATGTATTTCATTTTATTTTTAGTCATGTCATTAATAGATGTATCTATTTTCTTTTGGAGGAAATATGACAGAACTCAACTTTTGTCCAAGTGCCCCTCCAAATTCTGGTATTTTCTTACTCTCTCCAAAAGCAATGACTGTCACCCATTTGTTGAATATTCCTTTGGACCTTTAAAGGCAATCTAGGTATTCAACAGAGTTTAAACAAGGAAAATACTTTGCTTGAAGTTATCATGCTTTTGACCCATCAGTGGGCCTGTCTAGCACTGGTCAGCTCAAGCAGGCGTAAGGAGGCATTTCGGCATAGACTTACCTAGCCTGCTTAGTTTGTATATCTTTTTAACACACATGATTTTTATGTCACGTACATTTTTGTACACTTATCTTTTATGTTTACTAGACTGCTTCTGAGCTTTACCTATCTGATACACGTACAGCTAGATTATCCCTCTGCAAGCCATTCAACTGTATTTTGTCGCTGCCACTATGGTAGACACTCTGATGGTATCGAGTTTCTCTTTGTTGTAAAGGTGGGTATCATATTCAGGAGTTGTATGTCTTCTGAATATGACTCTTACAGGCTGTGTGAGTGTTTCTCTTAGTGAGAATTTAAGTGTTGTATTTGTTGCAAGGTTATCTATAAACCATCAAATTTGCCTTCCTTAGCATCCAGTTCTTTGAGTAGTGACAGAACTGTACATAGCACAAATATGACAAATTATGACAAATATGTACAGTTAACCTGGCAGGTAGACTAAATCCGCCTGAAATAATAGGTGAATTCTATGGTGTGTAGAGGGTCACAGACAAGCACTGGAGAAAGCAGGCGTGTTAATCAGGCAGGGTTGTCTCCTCTATGGAGTAAATGAGCATCTGTTGTCCATCTAGACTGGGAGTGGATCTTGTTAATAACCTGCTGACTTTTGGTAGCCTACCTGTAAGGTTAGACCTCACCCAAATCCCCCAGAATGCTTATCCCAGACTCTCTCTCCCTAGACCTTTATCTTTATCTTTGCTTCTCAGTCAATAGAAACTATCACTGGGGGAGCTGTCACATGTAGGGGAGCTGCTAACTCCCATGCTATCTTGGTCTCGTGCCTGCAGAGGCCAGAAGAAGGTACTGGATCCCCTGGAAGTGCAGTTATAGATGTGTGTGAGCTGCTATGTAGGTGTTGGGAACCAAACCCAGTCCTCTGCAAGAGCAGCCAGTGCTTCTTAACAGCTGAACCCTCTCTCCAGTCTCCTTGTTTTGTTTTTGAGACAAGCGGCTCACTATTTACTCCTGCCTTCCAGCCATCCTCCTGCCTCAGCTTCTTTGGTGTCTGTCATCTGTTTTTGTCACCCAAAGATAGACTTTGGAACAAAAGTAAAACATCATAAGCACTAAAAATTAATGCTAATCATTATGGTGAAAAATTTGATTTCAGAAGATAATTTGCTGTTTTATTATTACTGTTCTGTGTGGGTTGAAAATTTTTATTATAGATTTAGTTTTAAAATGAAAGTAATAAAACCTTCAGATTAACTAATTGTCCCTATGTAAAAGCCATTCTTAGGGCCCAGGCTTTCTCCAGATCATTCTTTCTCGCACAGCTCTGGTCACACATCAATGGAGCTAGGGTGTTTCAACAGCCTCCTGGATGAGTAAGGAAGCTTGCCTCAGTCACATCAGAGAGAGATTGGTAGATCCATAGTTTTTTATTATGCTGATGCCCAGAGCTGACATAGGGTGTGGGTGGCTGGGATTAAAGCTGAGACCAGGGAACAGAGTTCTGTTGTTGGTATGTAGATATAGTAAAAGAAAGGCATTGTCTGATTGCATGCAAAGTAAGTCTTTTATTTCATCCTCTATTTTAGCACTGTGTTTTGTTAATTTAGTATTATGTTTGGGCTATTGGATAGTCTTAGAAGGTGTCTCTATCAGTTAAATTATGATTTGCCAAGATAATCCACAAAACTTTTCACTTTGTGTTTTTTTTTAATTTATGTGAAAATAATAATTCTGATTATGAGGAAACGGTACATCACTATCACTCTGGTAACTAACAATCAATTTATGCTTATTTATATACTTTTTACAAATTATTTGCCTACTACTATTCTTTGCCCATTTGTACTTGACTCTTAGGTTTCTGAACTTTTAGTTATTACTGTACTGTGATGAAAATCCCTGCAATTGCATATTTTATCACGTATTTAATTAGTTTTTTGAAGACAGGGTCTCATGTTACCAAGGCTGGTCTTGAGTTCATAATGTAGTGAAAGATGACCTTGAACTTCTATTCTGCCTTTAACTTCCAAGTACTAGGATTACAGGCCTATACTACTATGCCTGGTGTATAGGGTGCTGGGGATGGAACCCAGGACTCGGTGTATGTTAGGTCAACGCTCTACCAACTGAGTTACAGCCCCAACCTGTTATCTATGATGTAAGACATTTTTTATGACTGAATTCTAATTTATAGTATGGATATTTGTATATATGGAAGGAGAGAAAATGAATAAGTATGAATGTGTCATTGAGGAGTTGTGTAAGCCAGGCAGATGCTCTACCACTGAGCTATGGCCTCATTTTGCATAGTTCAAAATATAGAAACAGAAATTATGGAAATAGTTTAGAACTATTTACCATTATTCTGCAAGACTCTGCTCCATGTTTACATTTCGTGTTATTTCTGTACACCTTCCCCAGAAGTGCGTGCTTCCCCTGTAAGAGTGATGGGACTAGGAACTTGCTATTTTACTTCCAAAGCCAGATTTAAGTCCAGGAAAGCAGAGTATTCAGGGCTTTCTGTATTTGGCATGGACAATCCCCCATATCATTGTTGTCTTCTCTGTTGTACAGAGACTGGTGTTTGGAGGTCCGGGATGCCATGGGGAGTGTTTGGGTGAATGTCAGAGTCTCTGGGCTCGGACTCCAGGCTGATGTTCCTCTTGCCCTTAGGACGCTTCACAACAAGCCAGAAAATAGGGAGGTGAACGAAATAACAGCAGGACAAAATTCAAGTCATCTCTTGTGGGAATGAGCATTGACCTGGAAAATGGACAGTGGCGGTGCCCTGTTTAAAATTTGTTAGAAGAAGAAAAAATTGATGATTTCTGCCTTCTGAAAACCTCCATTCTGAGATAGGCTTATCAATTTCTTAGTATTTGTGTTTGAACTGATTCTTCTTTAAATTTAGTAATATTTGATTTGATATGTCCAAAATATTATATTTACATATAATTAGTATGAATAATTGTTAAGGAATATTTTGCAGAAATTTCTAATGAACCTCTAACATCTTTTATTCAAGTCGGCCATGACTGTTCTGAGGGGCCAGCCCCCATGTGTGGCTGGTGGCTGCCATTCGGATATAACAGTTTTGACTAAGAAGGTAGAGTAAGCTTGCCATCTTTTGCCCTTCCCTTTGCGGCCTCAGAACTAGAGCAGCTTGGCTGTGATGCTGAGGCATTCTAACCATAAAAGCACCTATCCTTGAAATACGCTTATTAGTTCTAGGCTCGTATTTGGTAATGAAAAATTTTTGATGTCTCTAATCTGTAGGCATATGTGCCTGATCCACGGCATGTACGTGGAGGTCAGAGGACAGCTGGTAGGAATTAGCTCTCGCCTTCCACTATGTGGGTCTTGGGCATTGAACTTAGGTTGTCAGGCCTGGTGTAGTAATTTGACCTGCTGAGACATCTCTCTGGCCCTTTTAAAAATTCAATTTATTGACAATTGCATGCATGTATAATAACTAATTTTGGTCATGTTCACCCACTGTTGCCATGTCTCATTCTACTTTCTTTCCTGCTGAAACCATTCTTCCCGATGAGTCCCCTTGCACTTTCATAGTGTGTGTATGTGTGCGTGCGTGTGCGCACCACCAAATTAAATTAGGCTTGTTTGCATAGCATATGATGGGCAATCAGTGAGCGCACCTCTGAAGAATGTGGCTGCCTTGTCTGGTACCTATTTTCTGTCAGTGGACCCTCTGGGAGAGGTGGGTCCTCACAGGCCCCTCCCCTACCCGTGGTGGAATGTTCGGACCCACAGCTGCTCTGGGTCCTTGAGCGCACCCACTGATTTTTGAGTACTCTCATTTGCTCGTTTTTCCTTTATGAAGGACTTTTGTTATACTGTGTAGACCATGGTAGGTATAGAATAGCTTTGGTTTTGGTGATTGACACTTTCCTAAGTAATGCAGTTCTAGATGGAAATGTCTTCTTGAGGAGTTTTGCCGTCTGCTGCTCCTCACCCCACCACTGCATGTGTTTTGGTGGCAAGTTAAACTGCATCCTTAGGTTCTCCTTTGTGGAGTGATTGCTTCTGAGGGAGACAATGATTCTTTTACACTCAGTGTGGCACCTCAGGGGCTCATATCTGAACTTTTCTGTGTCCAGCACGCCATCCTTGTGCTCTGATGGGGTAAGACTTCGCATTTGACTTTAAAATGCTCAGTTGAGTATATGCCAAGAACGGTGAAGGTTCATTTTTATAAGAATTTCAGCGAAACTGCTCCTAGAACAGAGTACAAAAGGTGTTGAAAGTACAAATGAAGTTTTACAAACAGACTAAATTAGTGGGTTGAGCAGCCTAGTTTCACAGTTTTATAGAGGCTCCTAGGTGTCTATTACTCATTCTAGTAAATAGGTCTGTAACCTTTGAAGGTTTCAACTTTAGATTTCTTGGCTAAAAGTGCCAAGTTTCAAGTAATTATCCAACAAATCACAAAGAGTATGATTAACATCTTTCAAGAGATGCTTGTTGGGCAGTTTGCGCTTCTATCTCTTTCCTCCTCTGGAGTTTTTATGTTTGTTTCAGCAACAGATGTGACAGTTGTGTGACTTCCGTGAGAGTTTTAACGCCGGCACTGCCCCTTTTGATCAGTTTCCAGACTCAAGGTTACCCAAGAATGAACACCCTCGGGCTCTACTCGCTTACTTGGCAATTATTTCTAAGATTCGGTCCTAGTGCGGCAGGACTTGAGGGTGCTGTTACCTAGTAGTGTGAATGAGTACCCCTGTATGCAGCTGCAGACACAGCTCCCTCTACTCACATTGACCTTGATTTCTAGGACACTATAGGGTCATCTAATGATTAGCAGGGTTTACCACCACTAACAGCAAGCTGAGCCACAGTGTTCCCTCTGCTCAAACTCAATTCTGGTTAGAGCCTCATTTGAGTTCATAATGACTGCCCTTGTAAAGGACCCCATTTGCCTTCTGATGCTTGTGTTCACGTTGTCGGGGTCTGTTCTGGTTTTCTTACCTGTACGGGTTTTGCACTGACGTCATGGTTTTCTGTGCCCTAGAGTCAAGCACAGTGTATGACAGACAGAAACAGAAGGTGCTTCGGGCCCTTTGACAATGGCTGATTAATGTTCATGGGATTCAGGTGAAAACTAGGAGTGGTGGTAGGGAGGGGAAAGAGATGAACTGGGCAGAGGGCTAGTAGAACTTGGGAAGCTCTGATGGGGTTGATAGAGGAGTCTTATGCACGCATATGGGAAGCTCTCATTGGTGCTTTTGGTCACCTGTGTGCTCTTTGCTCTGGAAAAAGTTGGCTTGAGCTCCCCCGTCCCCCCAGTGATACCAGGACGTAGTAAGCTCCTGAGTGGGACCGCTCTGCTCTTGCAGGGTATAAACATGCAGCAAGTGTGAGTGATTGTCACTATTGGTGAGGGAAGGCTTCTGATGCTGGGTGGCTCTTAAAAGGCGCTGTGCTTGAAAAGGGGAACAAGCTGTTTTATTGTGAAGAGAGGGGGTAACTGAGAGGAAAACAATGAGCTTTAGCCATGAGGGCATTCTGTGGCCCTCACAAGTGAAAGCTTTTGAAATATCTCAGTGAACATCATTGATTTTTCTTTAAACTCTTCCATTGGTTTGGAGTTGTGTCTTCCTCCAAGGTTCAGAGGGGAATTAAGAAGTACAGATGTGTTGCAGCGAGTCTAGTTCTGTAGAGGCCCCAGGTGAGTCTGCACAGGAGCTTCGGGAACTTTGATAACCAGCTGGTGTCCTGCGGCACTACCGATAAGCAGGTATAGAGCCGGCACCCCTTTGGAACTTCATCCCCACTTTGCAACGTTCTCGTTAATCTTGTACAGCGTGACAAGTTGATAATCTTCTTCTCCAGCAAACAGCAAACATTTCCCAGTGCGAAAAAAAAAAATCTCACGAAGGAGCACAGGAAACTCTCAGCAGCCCCTTGAACATATGGGAGAGGAATGATTGATGAAGGGCAGGGGGGAAGATGTGAGATGTCAGTGAGTCTGATGCATGAGAAAACGTACGGGCTTGTCTGCTCCTAGGGAGCACACCATGGGGACACTTCTTTTTTGTGTGGTAGTGATGCATCTACAATACATTAAACACCTAGAGTATTGAAATTATAGTGTTTTGTCAGTCGGGCAGTGATGTAGTGCCCAACCCACAGGTCCCAAGACAATCAAGAGGAACGTGGTGACTCAGCTATGCCTCGGCTCTCAGGAGGCTCATCAACCTGGAAGCGTGATTATCATCAGAACTGGGTTGTGTTTTGTCACTGTGACAACTTATCAGAGAAAACACCCAACTTCATGGAGGCCCCATTTATTTTGTCTCGCCATTTCAGAGATTCTGGGGCATGCCTATCTGGTTCTGTTGCTTTCAGTCAGGCTTGTGATAGGGTGTGAGCATCATGGAGGAAGGGCATGGCCGAGAAAAGCCTCTTGCTTCACATCAACCAGAAAGGAAAGGGAGAGGGGAGGGGAGGTAGGAGAGGGAAGGAGGAAGAGGAAAGGGAGAGAGAATGAGCCTTAGTTATACTCTTCAGGGGCCCCGGATTTTTATTTCCCCAAATTTAGAAGAAAAGAAGCTTATTCAGAATAGGAGTCTTAGTTGTTTAAACTGCTGTTAATTTTTAGAGTGTCTAGATTTGGACTGTGTGTTCTTTTTTGTGATTCTGGTGTGCAATATTTTGAATGATGTCTGTGTATGGACAAAAACTAACGCAGATCCTGGGAACTGGCTAAGTGAGTCAGTCTCGTTCACACATGTTGTGGTGGTTTGTCCTCAGCTGGTGAAGTCTGCCCTCTGCTGACTTTAGCAGATGGACAATCTCCTTGACAAAATAGTCTACAAATATGTCTCCTTCCCCACCTTTCTTCCTCCCCTCTTCCCTTCCCTTCCTAATGCATCTTAGTGATTTCTTCCTACATACTAGTTACTACGAATGAAATTGAGATTGTAATGGAGAAAAAAGAGACACTCCTACTTAGAAAAATGTTTGGTGTTCTCAAGTCAGATGTTTGACTGCTAATGAAATGTAAGTCAGTATATGAACATTCTGGCTTTATCTGCCCCACCTCAGTAGGGCAGGAAGTGAACACTGATTTAGGGTAGCGTGGAGATAAGGACACAAGGATTTCCATTCTAGAGACGAGGACCTGAGGGAGAGACAAGGATCCTTAGATTTCCATTTTAGAGGCAAGGACTCTTGGGGGCAGCTGTTGCCTCGGATGTAAGAGTAGAAAGGGATGTGAGAAAATCAGGCAACAGTAATACAGGAGAGAAAGGCATGGCTGCCCCAGAGTCAGCTGACATAAACTGAGCATCAGCAGAGACTGACAAGCTAGCCGGAACTGTATCACTGGTTGATGGTCTCCTGGACGCATATCAGTAAGTGGGGGCAGAGTATGGGGAAGTGGTGAGGTTGTGGGGGACAGATCTGTGTGGGATTGGCTCTTCTGCCCTTTTGTAAGTCATTCAACATCTCTTTACTACAGCTTCTTCATATTTATGTAACGAAACAAAATTTCAAAGCATCAGCCTCCAAGGATGCCTTGTCTAGGGTGCGATGTCACCATAGAGAGTTTTGAGTGTGACAGAGAGTGTGAAAATGTGTGTAAGATAAGTGTGATACAGTCATCTGTAGGTTTAACAGAGAGGAAGCAGGAGAAAGACCTGAATCTCCCTGCATGCTTACACTTCACCACCCTTTTAGAGTGTAGAGCAAGGAGAGCCATGCATGAGGTGACTAAGCGAAGGGCTAGCCCATGCTAGCTGCACCTTTGCTGAAAATGGTTCTTGGTTGCACAGAACCTATTCAGAATGTCTTATTTCTATAGAAATGACAATCACGGCGTTAATTTTATGTGATTGTCAAAGTAACACATCTAAGATTCGTTAAGCACAGGAGAGTATAACAAATGAGTTGCATCTCTAATTGAATGCTCCTAGATTCTGTTGGTTAGCTCAGCCAGTCTGCCCATCTTCTTTTTATTTCTTCTTTTACAATTTATTTATTGTGTATGGGCATTTTGACTGCATATATGTCTGTGCACCACATCCATGCAATGCCGGTGGAGGCCAGGAGAGAGAACATTGCCACCTCTGTGACTGGAGTTACAGATGGCTGTGTGCTGCCATGTGATCGCTGGGAATTGAACCCATGTTCTCTGGAAGACCAGACAGTGTTCTTAAGCACTGAGCCATCTCTCCATCACCCTTTTTTTTTTGTTTTCTTTAAAAGCTTGTGTGCTTGAGTGTGTTTGTGCATGTGTGCATTATGTGTGTGTGCATTCCTTTGTGTGTATGTGTGTACACATGTGTTTTAGGGACCGACTCACCAATGTTAGAGGATGTCCTTGGTTGCTGGGCTTCCTTACTTTACATCTTGTTTGAGAAAGGATCTCTCATTTGCCACTTCATACACTGGGGTCGCTAGCTCATGTCCTGGATTCTCCTGTTTCCTCATCCCATCTCACCATAGATGCATTGGGTTACAGATATGATCCACCACATCTGGCTTTACATAGGGGCTGGGGATCTGAACTCAGGTCCTCACACTGGTGCAGCAAGCAGTTTGCGTGTTGAACTCTCTGCTCAGGCCTGATTCTTTCCTTTTTTTTAATTAATGCAAAACAGAAGAAAACAGCTGTTGTTAAACCGTGCTGCATAACCAGCTATGCTTGTCAGAGGCATTTAAACTGAAGCTTATCTTGACTAAGAGACATTTGGGGCGGTCTTGGGTCACAAGAAGAAAGCGTCGTGGTGCCCCTAATTACCGAGAGGTACAGTGTTTTCTTCCTTGTTGGTCTTAAAATATAGTAGGATGAGCTCCTGTCTTGTGTCTGGTGAGGATGGGACCCTCTTCACGGCCCTGCTGGTCTCCAACGTATGGATAGTCCATGAGCATGCTTTTCTGATGCCTCACTGCTCAGATTGGCAGAAAGAGCTATTGCTTAGACTATGATATGAGACAGACTGGTTAATCCCTCACCTACACTTGCTCGTGGACTGAAGCACTAATCCCTCCCAAAGAGTGGGAGACTCTTCAACTTCTCATCTTTAAATATTAAAGTCATTGTAAAAGTCAGCTCCCACTAATCCCGAATAAAGACAGGAGAGATTAGTGTCACTAGAATGTAGTTTTACAAGAAGGAAGCATTTTAAATGAGCTTAAATCTAAGAAGCAGGTTAGGCAAAGGTCAGGTTGGTGGGGTGACTCGTGTGTGTGTGTGTGTGTGTGTGTGTGTGTGTGTGTGTGCAGTGTGTAGGATCAGGATCAGGAAGAGGAAGGTGGGAGGTGGGAGGGAGGGAGAGAGAGAGAGGAGGCCTGAAGGTTTGGATTTTGCTGTGACTTGATCTAAATGTAGGTAGTGCTGTTAGATCCAAGGGAGAGTGTGTATACATGAGATGATTCTAGGTGATGGAGAGCTTGCCTGCCTTGCATTAATACTCATCACTGGGGGGGGGGGACCAGAAAAGACAAAGCCAAACTAGCTAGATTGAGTAAAATCACATCTTGTTGACTTCAGCGTTTTTTTAAAAATTTTTTTTGTGTGTGAGTGCATGTATACATGCATCTTCATAGGTACACACATATATGTATATGTTTGTATGTGTGTGTGTGTGTGTATATACATGGGAACATATGCATAGTAGATTTGGGTGTTTCTTTTCTCCATAAGATGTAAGAAGGCAGGGAGAATGGAGAAATATTTTCCGTGCTGAGTAGTGGGATGGCAAAGATAAGTAGTTCTCCTAACAAGTGTGGTCATGCTCACTAAGAGTAAGAACTGCGCTGCAAATGTAGTATAACGGGTCGTTCGCAGGCGTCGGTGGCGGCAGCAAGGCTAGCAGTCAGTGGTGCACAAGCAGCTGTTAGGCTGTGTCAGTTACTCAGTGCTGGGCGAAGTCTCTCTCTTTCAGGATAAAACCTGACTTTAACACCCAAGGCCCCTTTCAATCCGGGGTCCACATCCCTTGCCATTTCTATCTCTCACACTGTGCCATTCCTGAGACTATTATGGGATTGATGAATCTTGTGCCATGTCTGGGGATTTTAAGATAATGCGTGTGTGTGTGTGCTGGTTAGTTTTTTTTCTCACCTTGATATAAGATAGAGTCATCTGAGAGGAAGGAATCGCAATTGAGAAGATGCCTCCATCAGACTGGGATGTGAGCAAGTGTGTGAGACATCTACTTGATTAGGGATTGATGTAGAGGGCCCAGCCTACCACAAGTGAGAGCATCCTTGGGCTGGCTGTCCTGGTTAGTATAGGAAAGGAAGGTGAAGAAGCCAGGGAGCAGCATTCCTTGGTGGTCTCTGCTTCAGTTGCTGACTCCAGATTCCTGTGTTGAGTTCCTGCCCTGACTTTCCTCAGTGATGGACTGTGATGTGGAAGAATAAGCCAAATACACCCTTTCCTTCACAATCTGCCCATGGTCATGGTGTTAGTCACAACAATAGAAAGCCAACTAGGACAGTGTGGTTTCTCGGATATCATGGGTCACTTTGTGCCTGGGCCCCTGTGGGTTTTCTCTGTTAGAATCCTCCATCTGCAGATTCTACCACTCACCTCCTTCCTTTGCGTTTCCTGTCAAACAGAGGTCCTGGAAGAGCTTCTCATTCTTAGTATGGTGTGGGGAAAGGAAAATTAAGTGTTGACTTAAAGAGATTCGAAGTGAAGGCCGAGTCCAAAGTTCGCAGGTGCCTTAATTGGAAATGTTTCTTAGCGCTGCTGACATTTTTATAAAACTGAAATTCAAGGCCTCCATTTTTTGTGCGTGGTATGCACATGTATGGTATACGTGTGCGATGTATATGTATATCTGTGTGTGTAAGGATATGGGCATCTGTGTGTTGGGGGGGCAGAGGAAGGTGCTGGGTGTCTCCTCAGTCTCTCTTTGCCCTGTTTCCTTGAGACAGGATCTCTTACTGACCCAGGAGTTAGGCTAACCACCATCAAGCCCTGCTGGTCCTCCTGTCTCCACCATAGCCTTGGTCACACCTACTTTTTTTTTCTCCAGGATTTGAACTCTGGTCCTCATGCTTGCCAGGAAACACTGGTCATTTTACTAGCTCTGCAGTAGGTATATATCTCTCTATATATACGTATAAATATCTCACATGCTATATATTACATAGCATATATAATAACATGTATATAAGTATACTCATATATATCATACATATTTGTAATTATATAGGGTATGTAATGTAGATATGTAATTAATATGATATATAATCTATAACATATATTACAAATATATGTAAATATGATATATATTTGTGATTATATAGGATATCTAGTATATAATATATACTAACCATGCAGTCGGTGGTTTCAACAAATAAATTAGGCCAGGTTAACTATAGCCCAAGTCTCTAGTAGGGGTGCATGCATTCAACTTCTGAATAGCTAGAAGTCTTAATTTCCTTTTCGTTTCTGGAATGTATTTACTGAATTCTTGGTTTATATTTCTTCTTTTTGCATGCTGAATACGTTAACCCAATCCCCCCTGGCCTGCAAAGTTTCTGATTAAAAAAGAGAAAACCCACTACAGACCTCCCCGAAGCTTCCTGTGTGTGACAGGCTACTTCTTTCTTGGTGCTTCAGCATTCTTGGGGTGATTTTTGATACCATGTGATATAGATCTCTCTAGATGTCTCCTAGCTGGAGTTTGTTGAGAGTTTGAATTTGTAGGCACATTTCCTTTCCTTTCAAATTTGGGAGGTTTGGCCCGTTATTCCATTATATACTCTCTCTTCTCTGTTCTTGTTGATTTCTTCTTTAAGACTCTGTAGTGTGTGAGTCGGTCCACCTGACCACATCGGCAGGTCTCAAAAGTTCTCGTCACGTTTCTTCATTCATTTTCCTTTTTTGAACAGCCTGTCTCCAAGTTCCTTGCTACTGTTGCTTTATGCTTTTAAGTAGTTTGTCTTTGTTGATATTTTTATCTTCTTCACGCTCTAATTTCCTGAATTCATTCAGCTGTCTGATTTTTTTTTGGTTAATTGAACATTTTAAAAATAATTACTTCAAATTCATTTTTTTAGGTAGCTCATAGGGCGAGTTTCTATAAATTTGTTTGGGTCTATGACTAGGCTGCTTTCCTGTGTGTGCGTGTGTGTGTGCATGTGTGTGTATGTGCGTGCGTGCGTACACGCGCATACATGAGCACATCTTGACAGAGGTTTCTGTCCCATCCCACCCAGTCCTGCAGCCATTCAGTCCCAAAGAAACATACAGAGGTCTACATTAATTATAAACTGGTTGGTCTATTAGCTCAGGCTTCTTATTAACTCTTACATCCTTCATTAACCCAAAATTCTTGTCTGTGTCAGCCATGTGGCTTGGTACCTTTTATCAGTGAGGCATTCTCATCTTGCTTCCTCTGCATCTGGGTGATGACTGCAGACTCAGCTTTTCCTCTTCCCAGAAATCTCCTGTTCTGGTCTCCCTGCCTATACTTCCTGCCTGGCTACTGGCCAATCAGCATTTTATTAAGCCAGTACAACTGATAAACCTTTACAGGGTACAAGACCATTGTCCCACAGCAAGCACAAATGTGTCCTGTGATCTTTCAAATATTTGACTCTATGAAACAATTACCACATCTTCCATTTGTCATGGTTTGGCTTTGCACAGAAGCACCTCCCCAACTGTCCCGGCCTGAGAGTGTGTAGATATTCAGACTTTTTCTAAGTCTCTCTGGGATTGTGTAGGGGATATCCCAGATGCAGAAGTCTGCCCTCTCATCAAGCCAAGCCTGTAATCTCTCATTTCTGCTGGTGATCTGTCAGTGGTACCGCAGACTCTTAAGGGCTAAATAGCAGCCTTCTGTGTTGGCTTTAGTTCCCAGTGACCAGCAAGCATTCAAATATACAGTTAGCCTTCCGTGGAGCCATGTCTTTAGGCAAGACCAGCTAAAGTCACAGTATGGATGCACATTTATCTCCTTTCTGGGAGAAACATGCCTTTGTAGTTTTCTCCCCATTTTGCCCCACTGTGCCAGGTGGGAGGGAGCTATCTGGAGTTTGATGGCTGATTTAGATGGACTAAGAACACTGGGGCAATAGTGAGGCCCAGGTTTGAGGGTGTCTGTAAGAGCTTTTCCAGACTGTATTGAGCTCATCTGGGGAAAATCTGTACCGAACGTGGATGGCTTTATTTCCTGGGCTGAGGTTCTGGACTGGAGAGAAAGGGGAAAAAAGAAGAAAACCAGCTGAGTGCTTTGAATTTTCTTTATTTTTTTGTGAATCCACTGAGATATGAGCAAGTAGTCTCCTAATGGCATGGATGTGAGCTGGCTAGGCAGCATTACACTATATATGTTAATCCCAGCATTACAGATTAGAGCCCATGAACTGGGACCTCTCTTCCAGCGAGGCTTAGTGTGTGTGTGTGTGTGTGTGTGTGTGTGTGTGTGTGCCTATACCTCAGCACTTGGGAGCTGGAGACAGGAGATTAGAACTTCAAGGCCAGTCAGTCCCTACCACACAGACTTTGAGGCCAGCCTGGGTTCCATGACACCCAATTCCACAAACAAACACCAATACCCATACACAGTAGGAGCCTCTCCTTCCTGCAGCTGCTATGTTAGGAATTCTGTTGTAGCAACAGAAAAGTTTCACTCCTGCAGTGAGTGAAAACAGCACACTTGACTTGCTTTGATGTGACTATTCTTGGCTCTGCCCTCACTTGGGTGTATGCCACCTCTTAATTGGTTTCAGGAGGTCTCATAAAGGTAATTTTGTTTGTACATTTGTGTTAAATCACTGTCTTTCTGGGGGGGAGGTTTGAGCTAGAGTCTTCTTGTTTCGCCATCTTATATCATTCTCAAGTGTAACCCAAATCTCTGTTTTATGAGACGGAGATAATTAATACTGGAAAAACTTTGCTCATTAAAATGGTAGAAATGGTAATACACCAAAAAAAAAAAAGTTTGACCCGGCCCAAACCAGGGACCTCTGTGGGAGCATGCTGACATGCCGAGCCAGGGACATCTGTGGGAACAGGCCTGAGCCAGTGACTTCAGCTGGAGCAGGCTCAAGGCAGCGATCTCAGCAGGAGCAACTCCAAGCAAGCAACCCCATGGGAGCAGGCCTGAACAACCCCTGGGATTGCAGAGCAACCCCCAGGAGTTCTGTGCAACGTCCTGGGAACACTGAGTGACCTCCAGGGTGACTGGAACTGTGGCCCTGACTGCAGTACAAGGAGCAACCATCTGAGCCTTGGATCCACTGGCACCTGGAAGACTGATCACCAGAGACACAACCCCAATTACACCAATCAGAAAAAGATGGGTAGACAAGGTAAGAGCACACTCAACACCACAAAGAGCAACATGATACCAATAAAAATTAGTGTCCCTATCCCAGCAAGACTTAACAACCAAATATAGATGAAGCAGAAGAAAATGACCTAAAAATAACTTTAGGAGAACATTTGAGGCCCGTAAAGAGGAAATGAAAAATTCCCTCAAAGAAATGGAGGAAAAGACAAACAAAAAATTGGAGAAAATCAATAAATCTCTTAAAAAAAAGCCAAGAAAGAGCAATGAAACAGATGAAAGAAACATTCAAAGACTTGAAAACTGAAGTAAAGACCATAAAGAAAATACAAAGCAAGGTAATTATAGAAATAGAAATTATGAGAAAATGATCAGGAACCACAAATGCAAGCATAAACAGCAGAATAGGAGAAATAGAGGAGAGAATCTCAAGTGCTGAAGATACAATAGAGGAAATAGACTTATCTGTCAAAGGAAACATTAAATCTAGCAAAAACTTAACACAAAATATCCAGGAAATATGGAACACCATGAAAAGACCAAACCTAAGAATGATAGAAGGAGAAGTCCAACTCAAATGCACAGAAAATATATTCAACAAAATCATAGAAGAAAACTTTTCTAACCTAAAGAAATATATGCACATGAAGGTACAAGAAGCTTACAGAATACCAAATAGACTGGATCAAAAAAAAAAAAATCCCCTGACCACATAGTAGTCAAAACACTAAACATGCAAAATAAAGGAAATCCCAAAGAAGGAAAAACCACACACAATGTCATTACCAACAGTGAAAACAAAAATAACAGGAACTAGCAATCACTGGCCATTAATTTCACTTAATATAAATGGACTCAACTCACCTATAAAAAGGTACAGGCTAAACAGATTGGATACTAAAACAAAATCCATTCTTCTGCTGCATTCAAGAAACACAATTCAACCTTTGGCAGTAGAGGAGTGGGTGCCTGAACTGGCCCTGCCCAATAGTCAGACTGAGAGAAACAATTAATAAATGGGACCTCCTGAAACTGAGAAGCCTCTGTAAAACTAAGGACACAGTCAACAAGACAAAACAGCAGCTTACAGAATGGGAAAAGATCTTCACTAACCCCACATCAGACAGAGGTCTGTTCTCCAAAATATACAAAGAACTCAAGAAATTGGTCATCAAAAGAACAAATAATCCAATAAAAAATGTGGTACAGATCTAAACAGAAAACTCTCAACAGAGGAATCTAAAATGACTGAAAGACACTTAAGAAAATGCTCAACATCCTTAGCCATCAGAGAAATTCAAATCAAAACAACTCTGAGATTCCATCTTACACCTGTCAGAATGGCCAATATCAAAAACACTGATGAAAACTTATGCTTGAGAGTATGTCGAGTAAATGGAACAGTCCTCCATTACTGGTGGGAGTGCAAACTGGTGCAGCTGCTTTGGATATCAATATGGTGATTTCTTACAAAATTAGGAAACACTTTCCTCAAGACCCATCAATACCATTTTTTTGGGTATATACCCAAAGGATGCTCAATCATACCACAAAGACATATGCTCAATTATGTTCATAGCAGCATTGTTTGTCATAGCCAGAACCTGAAAACAACCTAAATGCTCCTTGATCAAAGAATGGATAAGAAAAATGTGGTATATTTACACAATGGAACACTACACAGCAGAAAAACAATGACATCTTGAAATTTGTTGGGAAATGGATGAATTCAGAAAACATCAAATTGAGTGAGGTAACCCAGACCCAGAAAGACAAATATCACTCATAACTGGCTTTTAGACATAAAGCAAACAAATCACAATCCCAGAGAACCTAGACAATAATGAGGACCCTAAGAGAGACATGTGTGGATCTAATCTACATGGGAAGTAGAAAAAGACAAGATCTCCTGAGTA
Organism: Alexandromys fortis; assembly: GCF_014885135.2. NCBI lineage: Eukaryota > Metazoa > Chordata > Mammalia > Rodentia > Cricetidae > Alexandromys > Alexandromys fortis. The sequence continues at coordinate 17,321,297 of NW_026067896.1, read as the reverse complement.
AATTGGGAGCATGGGAGTGGATAGAAGTGGAGGGGAGTTGAAGGGAGGGGAGCAGAGAAATATATATATCAATAAAAACAATTAAAATAGCACCCCTCCTGCAAAGAGTGATCATTTCTTTCTTAACTCTTTTAATTTTTAAATTTTATACACAAATACAATACATTTTAATCTTGATTAATTCACTACCAACTCCTCTCACTTCTCTCTTTCCCTTTCAACTTCATATTCTCATCGTAATTGTTTATGTACACACACACATACACACACACACCCTACTGTGTCCAATTAGTGTTGCCCAAATGCTCTTGGGTGCGTGACTGGCCACTTAGACATGGACAACCTATCACGGGGCTTGTCCATGAAGAAAACTGACTTCTCTCTCAGAAGCTGTGCATTGCCACTAGCTTGTCAACTAGTACTGGTAGGGGTGGGGCTTGGTGAGCCCTTTCCGGCCTGGCCCGTGCTGGAATGCCAACTGGTGTGGGCTGCTGCAGGTTTTGTGTAGGCAGCCCTTACTGTTGAGGGTTCACGGGTGCAAATCTTCGCCATGTCCAGAGGACAACAGCCCTGCTTGTCCTCTGCTCTGATAATCTTTCTGCCCATCTTCTTGGTCATTTCTTAGGCCTTGGGACAGGGCTTGTATTATAGATGTTCCATGTACGATGGAAACTCCAAACTTTGGGTTCTCTACACCTCGCCAGTTGTTCTTTGCGGTAGCCTCCTTCTCCTGCAGACGTTTCTTTGGTAGGGGATGAGAGCTGCACTAATCTATGGCTGTAAGAAGTAAGTGTTTGGAAGGCAATTGGAAACTATCAGTTTAGCTTGGTGTCAGTAGCTTCATGTATCATGAATGAATATTCTTTCATTGAAGTGATTGCTGTTTATTCTGTATAAACTGTACCATAGTTAGGTCAACCTTAAATAGAATCTTTTGTTTTAACAGGTAATTACTCAATTTTTATGGATATTATTTTGTGTTAATTATAAATGGTAATTGTGTTGCTGAAAGTGTCTATAATTACATATCCAAATGCAAAGTGATATGAAAGATGAGTGTTTTTGACAATTGAGAGTAAAAGATGTATTGTGATCATATCGATGCCCCACTACCCTTCCCTTTCCCTCTCCCACTGTAGTGGCATCTTCTTCCCAATGAATGTCCCTCTTACCCTCAGGGCTTGCTTTATTTTATTTTATGCAGATAACCATAGAGATGAATTGTGTGTGTGTTTTATAACTTTTTTCTTTTCTTTTTTTCCCCCCCCCAGGACAGAGTTTATTCAAAGAGGCAGAATTTCAATCACGGGGGCTGGATTTTTCAACTGTATTTTGGAAACTTTTGCTAGTGCATTCTTAAGACAGGGAGCCCAGAAGGTAAGCTTGGTTCAACTTTGAACTCATATTAATTTTAAGAAAACATGGAGAAATCAGTTGGATATTGAATAGGACATAGTAGAAGAATGTCATGAACAGATATGATAAAAAGGGGAGTTAATGAATAAATGTACCCACAAAATTTCTCTTAATAATTGCTATTTAAGTCCAAAGTTTAACCAGGCTAAGTCAGTCTGAATACATTCTAAGGAGTGCTGACCTAGGCTGTTGAGATTAATCATGTGTTATTGGCCTGGCTGGGGGGCGGTGTTCTGTCATGGATTCAGACTGGTTTAGCTTAGACTGGAAGGAAGTCATTGAACTCCTAGAAGGTCTAATGTCACTTTTCCTCACGGAGACATTATTGTGCTTGTTTTTCTGCTAGAGCACAATGTGTGCATTTGTTAAAAAAAAAATAAAATAAAGTAAAAGAAAAATAACACCATCAGACTCCTATCTACAAAATTGCAATCTCAAAGTAATGCCCCTGGTGAGAAAATTAATTTTATCCCTGTGTCTCTGACTGAGTTGACTCCTTGTTCATCTATTAAATCCTCTATTAGAAAAGCCGTAATAATAATAATTAAGTATAATTGTTTAGCACACAAGTCTATTCATCAAAAGGATGGGAACCCCTTTTGGGAGAGATAATATTTAAATGTTGAGTTGAGGTTTTTTTATTATTAGACTGACTACACAGAGTCATTTGTAAAATAAAATAAAATTCTATCCGATGGTCCCTGTGAAAACACACATCAGGTTGTATTCATCCTGGATGTTGTGGCTTGCCTCACTTTAGACAAAAACATGTTGTCCATTCACCTGAGTGACTTTGTATTTTAACTGTCATCAACCTGAACCTGTTAATAGTTGTTAATCATATATGGATCCTGATAAATAAAGTGGTCCACATTTCTATTTTACTGGTGAAAGATAATTAAATAAGTATACCCAGAATATGTCTATTGTCTTGTCTATCTTCCTCTTTTTTTTTTTTAAATAGGAGAGTACCTGCCTTGTGCTAGGCACTATGTGAAATGTGGATGTGGTGGTTTGAATAGGTATGGCCCTCATAGACTCACCATAGGTGTGTTTGAATTCTTAGTCTATAGGAAGTGGCATTATTAGGAGTGTGGCCTTGTTGGAGTAGGTGTGGCCTTGTTGGAGGAAGTGTGTCACTGTGCGGGCAGGCTTTGAGGTCTCATATGCTCAAGCTATGCCCAGTGTGGGACTCAATTCATTTCCTGATGCCTATGGATGTAGAACTCTTAGCTCCTTCTCATGTACCATGTCTACTACCTGCATGCCGCCTTGCTTCTTGCCATGATGATAATGGACTAAATCTCTGAAACTTTAAGCCAGCCCCAATTAAATGTTTTTCTTTTTAAGAGTTGCCACAGTCATGGTGTTTTTCATAGCAGTAGAAACTTTAAGTATGACAGGGGGCTGAATGTGTTTATTTGGTCATAGAAATATGTGGGCTCTAGACTCCATCCCGTCTTTCATTGAGGTCCCAGCTAGATGCAGTAAAGTCCTTACCTTCTCAGCACAGTGCCCTTCACACAAATGGCTGTGCCGTCACAGACTTGTGTGTGTCCTACACTCCTAGTAGAATTTGGCTGCAAGTGACAAAACACACTGTGGGTTGGTTGTTGGAATGGAGTAAGGGTGCTGAGGCTGGCTGCTGGCTTCAGGAAGAGCTGCCCTGAGGTGGGAGCTTCTGGACACCTTTGTAGGAGTCCATCTCCTCCCACCTAGTTCATCTGATCTGTAGGGATGTGGAGCTTCCTGGTTCTCTTTTCTCCAGCTTGGCTCTCTCTGTTTAGTGGGCGTGGATCTCCACTGTCCAGGTGTCTATGTTGAATACAGTTCTAGCCAATGGAAAGACTGACTGCCTCTCTCTCTCTCTCTCTCTCTCTCTCTCTCTCTCTCTCTCTCTCTCTCTCTGTCAGCAAAATGACTGTCTATTTCTTCCTTTTCTAATGTCTCTGGAAGGAGAGGCCCTTGTTTGCAAACAGGTCAAACAGTACTTGTACAGTTGAATGGCGGCTGTACAAACAGGATCCTCTTCTCTGCCATGGGCATGGAGACCAGGGCTGAGGTCACTTCTCAGATAAAGGGCTTGTGGGAAAATATTTCCTACCATGTTCTCAGTAGATTCTGTACTCTGTACCCTACTGGGAGAGAGGGAGGGAGGGAGGGAGGGAGGGAGGCAGGGAGAGAGAGAGAGAGAGAGACAGAGAGACAGAGAGACAAAGAAAAAGAGAAAAAGAGAGAGAGATAGAGAGAGAGCGAGTGCTTTGTCCTCATCTTCCTTTATCTCTCCCTTCTTTACCTTCCATGCCCCCCAAAAGAGGATGTTAGGTGTCTTACTTTTTCTTTCACTGAACCTGAAGCTAAAGTGCTGGTCAGCAAGACCCAGCCATCCTCCTGTCTTCCACCTCCACCAAGTTTAGGTCATAGGTGAGGGAGTATGCATGTGTGTGCATGTATGTACATGTATGTTTTTTGTGTGTGTGGCCAGGTTTTTTTTTTTTTTTTTTTGCCTTTTTCAAGACAGGATTTCTCTGTGGTTTTGGAGCCTGTGTCCTGGAACTAGCTCTTGTAGACCAGGCTGGTCTCGAACTCACAGAGATCCGCCTGCCTCTGCCTCCCAAGTGCTGGGATTAAAGGCGTGTGCCACCACGCCAGCTTTTTATGTGGATGCTGGTATCTGAACTCAGGTTCTCATGCTTGCACAGCAAATACTCACTGAGCCTTCTCTTAGTCTTGGTCCTGATTCCTCCCTAGCCTGTGATGCTCTGGACAGGGCCTCGTATGTGTATGTGGAAGTGAATGGGCACAAAGTAAAACACAGAGGGGAGCATGGTTGACTTCTTCTGAATATTCACAGGAGCAAAACCAACTAAACCAGGTGACGAATGTTTCAAACTGATTAACCCTTTATTGTTCTTGATTATGTTCAGAAATAAGAGAATGCATTTTACCCGCTAGCTTTTCCAACTTTGCTTTCTGAAGAAGCTAAGTTTAATTAGCTTTTTGGTTTTAGAAGACATCCATACTTAAGTATCTTTCACATCTTACTCATGTGATGTAGCATTAGGAGCGGCGGGGCTGCATCCCTGGCACCCGGCTGCCTGCATGGCTAGGTTATGCCCCGAAATAATTACACGGAAACTGTATTCTTTTAAACACTGCCTGACCCATTAGTTCCAGCCTCTTATTGGCTAGCTCTTACATATTGTTCTAACCCATTTCTAATATTCTGTGTAGCCCACGAGGTGGCTTACCAGGGAGGATCTTAACCTGCGTCTGTCTGGAGTGGGAGAATCATGGCGACTCCCGACTCAGCTTCTTTTTCCCAGCATTCTATTCTGTTTACTCCATCCACCTAAGGGCCTATCAAATGGGCCTAGGCAGTTTATTTATTAATAAGAAATCACTCCCACATCAATGTGATGCTGTTTTGTAGGACGAGCCTGCCTTCCTGGTAAACCTCCCCGCTGAGTCGGCATAACTGTTTTCTGCCTAAGTGGATGTGTGGTTTTTAGGTGGCTGCATTTTCAGTTTTGGGCTTTATCCTTGAGGCTGTTCAGTGGTGTCAAAAGTGGGAGCTGACAGCTATTTTCCCCCCTCATAAAAGCAAAATTAGACACTCAAACTTTCTATATATGTTTGTAAATTAAACTCAGTCTGTTGATATGAATCTGTAGGTGAGGTTACTTGTTTTTCTGGGCCTCCAGGGGCTTGTTCAATTGCACTTTTTCCCTTTTTCTTTTCTAATCTAATGCAGGCTACAATTGGGACCCTCATGGACACACACGCTGGCTTTCACATACCAGTCGGAAGCTGCCCTCCTCTTGGATTAGATGGAATGGTTATAAGTGTTATTGATTTCCCTTGGGTGCCAAGCCCCAGGCATGCCCCTGCAGTGGGACAGGTTGTACATAGGCAGGCTGCTGTGCACACCCCCATCACTTTTGTGACCTGGCAGCAGTCCCTCTGCCCAAGTTTGTTCATCCGCCAAAGAGGGATTTTATGCATTCCTAGAAATTTGAGTGAAAACTATGAGGGTTTTAACATTGAAATCCTCAGGTCACATATCAACACATGTTCCCTTTGCTTCTAAGTGTTAGGAACATCACAACCACGTGTTTCTCTGTCCTGCTTTCTTGTTATCATTACACATCTCCCAAGCCACGTGAGCATATATAGTGCACATTGAAGCTTTATTCAACTCTACAAGCATCTTTTGATGAGCTGTGTGCTGGACGTCGGGGAGAGTGCCGGAGACACACAGAAATGAGGCATAACTCACAGGTTGGAGGCTGCCTTGTGCAGCTTCAGTTTGGGGACCTGTGGCTGAGGGTGGATAGCATGGCAGACATTGGTTAACATCTACCAATGCTGGAAATGGATGAAGTCTGGCTTTGGGCTCAGACTCGGCACTCTGAGTCTAAGGAGGGGATTAGTAAGCAGCTTGTGAGCATGATGGTTATAGATGACAAGCCCTGGGCCTCACATGCGTGCCCTTGTCTGCTTCCCTGAGCAGCTCAGTGAGATGGGAGCTGCTGTTCTCCTTTCATTTGTACAGGGAAACTGAGGTCCCAAGAGACAGAATAGTTTTCTCAAGGTTACTAAATTAGAAAGTGGGACAATTGGAATGTGATCCAAACCTTGTCTGACCCCAGAGTGGACTCTTGGTCTCTGACTCTTACGGGCCCACGTATAATCTCTGCACCTAAGCCATGTGCGTGTTGGGGGGAAGGTGTATGTGCTTAGAATTGTTCTCAGCCAGTGAGCACTACAGACATGGCATGTTCCTCAGTTTGAGAGGCATCACACAGATGTGTAGTTGAATTTGAGCACAGCTCATTGGCACACAGAATCAGAAGTACATGTTGTTTTCATCTGCCAAGTTGGGGTAATTTGTTACACAGCAATAAATAACCAATAGAGTGAGTTTGAAAAAAAAAAAGTCATGCAGCCAGATATAGCCAGGTCTTTTCTTTTTTTCCTACATAGCCCTGGCTGTCTTGGAACTCACTATGCAGACCAGGTTGACCTTGAATTTACAGAGTTCCACCTGTAGTGCTGGGAATTAAAAAAAGTGTGCAGCACCAAACCCACCCTAAGCTGGGTTTTTCAAATGTCCTTATGGATCACATGTATTAGACTAAATCTTTTTGACAGTAGGGAGTTATTATCCATTTTAAAACAGGACTTTTCAAAAAAAATTCAAACTAACCACCCCACATCCTAAAGTGACATGTTCAGATTTTTAGATATAGCATGCCCAAGCCAGACTTTTAAAAGCATGTTCAAATAGTTTGACTTGCTCACCGTTGTCTCTGTAGCAAATATTTCACACGCGGTTGAATCCCACTTCTGCTTCAGCTTTCTGATCAGCGTGACGAGAATAACGACGGCACTAATAACGGCGCCTTCCACGAGAGTGGTTGAGATGACAAATTATTTTATCACACATCGAAAATGTATTTCACAAACTAAAAGAAGGAGCACGTCTGTGTGACTGTATAATGAGAGCTCTGTATTCCTCGGCATTTGTCGTCGTCCCTAACCGCAGAGACAAACTGGCTAAGAAAAGAACAGTGCATGGCAAGGTTGTTGTCGCCCATATTATCGTCCAAGCCCATGCGGAGAGGCGGAAAGTGAATTCTGGCCTCTAAAGAAGCCAAATGGGAGCAGCTCACCCTACAGTTGTGATTTAGGTTTCCCTTTCTGCCCTGTGCTGCTTTGGAAGTGGACGTGGGGTGGAGGAGCTGGTGAGAACGCTGCCGAGATGGAAGGCTCGTGTTCACTGTGGCACAAGGTGCCCTTTCTCAATGGAGTGGTGCCAGCAAGAGGAAGAAGTGGGTATTGGAAGCCAAATGTATTCTCCATATGTAAATTAAAGTCATAATCGATCCTCGGTTTGTTTATGGCATCACAGTTTCATAATAAGGAGAGCAGTTAGAAGGAAGTGGGGTGAAGCAGCCAGTGTCTTCTGGATCAGTGGTCTAGTCCTGAATGATCGTAGTTGAGATGTATAACTTCCATGGTCAGGCAAGGACGGGAAAAATCTCTAGAATTTTGAGCTGTGTCTTAGGTCCCGTTCATTGCATTAATGAGAGTCTGTTTCTAATGTACATTATGGTAGTTAATAAGCCACCAATTTCACCAGTGAAAATTCAGTTTGAACATTCCTTATGCTAATTTCCTTTTAAGGATGAAGGTAATTGAAATTTCTAGAGTGAGATTGCTGATGAGAATACTCGCAACAACCGCTGGAGTGTGAAGCGGCACTGTCTGTCCTTAGCATGCGACACATACGTGCTGTAGTACTTACTTCCTTGTGCACGCTGAAGGGCTTTGAAGCAAATTGTAGACACTCATCACCATACAGAAGTATCAATTCCTGAGCTAAAGGAGTGGGCTGTGCTTTTCAAAGACTTTTTAGTATGACATGAGATTCTGGTCACATGCTCAACGTAGAGAGCTTACACATGCTTACAGAGAGGCTCATTGACCACTGGTCTGATAACCCAGACCCCCAGTTTCCATCTATTAAATGTGGGGATCATAGTTTTATTTCATGGCGATTTGAAAAGATTTAGGAAGTCTGTGAGCATGCTTGACGTCTATTAAACTTTAATAGTTACTAGTATTAAAAGATTTTTTTTTTTGGATTTTTCAAGACAGGGTTTCTCCATAGCTTTTGGTTCCTGTCCTGGAACTAGCTCTTGTAGACCAGGCTGGCCTCAAACTCACAGAGATCCGCCTGCCTCTGCCTCCCGAGTGCTGGGATTAAAGGCGTGTGCCACCACCGCCTGGCTTTAAAAGATGTTTTCTGACAAGTGTAGTTATAGGTAAATAAGTGATACACATGTATATGTAGCGATTCTTTTTCTGTCCTGCCAGCCAGCTCCCAAATAATG
>NW_026067896.1:17290733-17311338 GCF_014885135.2 Alexandromys fortis | reverse complement strand
TATTCTTATCTGACTGGCTCAAGGAAGGAGTTGGCTCCACTACACGCGCTTGATGCCTGAGCTTCTGTCCCACCTTCTCTGAGCCAAAGCAGCTCACAACAGTTTTTTTTTAAATTTTTTTTATTTATTTATTAAAGATTTCTGACTCTTCCCTGCCACAGCCTCCCATTTCTCTCCCCCTCCCTCAATCAAGTCCCCCTCCCTCGTTAGTCCAAAGAGCAATCAAGTTTCCCTGCCCTGTGGGAAGTCCAAGGACCACCCACCTCCATCCAGGTCTAGTAAGGTGAGCATCCAAACTGCCTAGGCTCCCCCAAAGCCAGTTCGTGCAGTAGGGTCATAAACCCATTGCCATTGTTCTTGAGTTCTCAGTAGTCCTCATTGTCCACTATGTTCAGATATGTTTTTACAAATAGCCCAAGCTACCTCAAACTCTACATAGCTCATGCTTAAGTTGAGCTTTAGGTCCCTGCCATTGCATCCCAATTACAGGTGTGTGGTAGACAGTACATATTCCTTGAAAGCTTGACAGTTTGCATAATATCCTTTTTATATAATAGCTTTTATTATTAGTTTCTTTTTTCCACTATTGGAAATAGTGTTGAGTCAAATTCCAGAGTATGAAAACTTCTGTACATTTCTGATTGCTTCTTGGGTTAAGACCTATATGTATTATTAAGTTCCTTTCCAAAATAATTCTGCCCGCTTATAGCTTCTCCTACCAGTTCAGTATTGTGCTTGTCTAAATTGAATGACTTGGTGTCTTTGAACTGTCGGGCTGATTATTTTTAGCTCATAGAATTGTGAAGCAGAAGCAAAAGCAGCTCCAACCCTCTGATTATCCACTCTGGAAATGATAACAGTTACTGATTCTGCCATTTTCACATCGTTTGGCCTCAGTTCCCCCCTGGGCTTTTATGTTGTGCGATGTTGATGTGGGTGTTGTGTGAATGCTGAGTTCCTTAACTGAGAATGGTGTGTCCTATGAATACACTCGCATAGGTGGTCACAACTCTAAAAAAGTGGATATTTTAAAGTCAGTAATCCCGAGAGAGAGTAACAGAGCAAGAAACAGTGTTGTTCGGCAGCATCCAAGTGACAGGCATGCCATGAGGACGTCTGTGTGTAGCATGCAGACTGAGGACTGCGGGCTTCCTTTTCCTGCTTTCCTGTGTGCATTCTTTTAAGATTCTTTATGTGACTTGAACCACTTGAAATGCCAGATGAAATATGCTCTCATATGCTTCAGTTCTGGAAGCCTCTTCCAGCTCTTATTTATGTCTGGTGATAATGCTTTTGAATCCCACTCGAGTGCTCAGCTAGACCTATTCAGGTCATAGTTAGGTCACTTGATGCCATGAGAATACCAAGGATGCTACTTCTTAACTACTTCCTTCTCGATAGGTCTTTCTTCTTGAACGCTTCCCTCTTCGCTCTCTGCTTATTCTGTTGTCACTAGAATCTTAGTCTCCAATAACACAGTCTTCCTGCAGAAGACATCTCAGACTCAGAGGTCTATGAGTCATACTGGTTTTATTTTTTATTTAATTTATTTATTTATTTTGTGTGTGTGTGTGTGTGTGTGTGTGTTTTGCCTTGACTGTGAGACCTAGGAATCCCAAATCCCTGGGTGGCTCATTTGAATTCATCTGTTTGTAATGGGCTTTGCTCAGCGCTGTAGCTTTTGAGAACTCTTAAGTCAGTCAGCTGAAATTCTGGAAGTGTTTTCTCCAAACAAGGTGAAATCTGGGAACTCAACTTGTCTGAAAGGTTAGGAGTGGTTTCCTGAGGTTCGGATATGTATGGGGTCATTGTTTGTGTGGTGGTAGGAGAGACCATGTCTACATGGTGTGGCAATGAGTTTCTGATCTGGCCAGGAGGTCGGAAACCCAGAACCTATTTTGTCCAAACTGATAACTATGTTGTTCATTCTGGTTGCTCTGATCTAAACTATCATCTTTTATTTTTTTGTAAAATCAGATTGAATTAAGTCATTTTGAATTCTAAAATTATATGTATTTTTCATTCTCTCCTAGTTCCCCTTATCTCTAAATAACATTTTTCTGCCTTGTTAGTCTTTACCCGTGCATAATAATAAATATTTTTAGTTACATAGAGATTAAAGAGCATCAGATGTAATTCATTTAAAAGGTAGATGGTTAGGTGTAGCGGAGATAACAGAATATTAAAAATATGATACATGCTAATAAAACACTGGTTAATGGGAGAGGCCGTGAGCATGCAGTAGGGTTTTTATAATTTTGTACCACAGTCCTGTTCATATGAGGCAAACCGCATATTATAAAACTCGTAACTCTTTGAAATCTTGGTCCCAGTAATAGAGCAGGATGACTTATTTTTGATCTATCCCTCCCATAAATACAATTTAGAAGCTCTAAGGGAGACCAGATAGAATAAAGATAGCAGCTGTAATCAGCGATTGCACACTGATCCAGACACTTCATAATTTCCCAAACATTTCTCCTCCTGGTAGCCTGGAAAAGAGGCCGCCGTTATTCTTATGTTCCCCTCTTGCAGCTGTGGACATGGCAGCACACAATACTGGACCTTGAATCAAGGCTGTGTGATTTTGGAGCCCACTCTCTTTGCTGCCCAGTGTGAAGACAAAAGTCTAGGTGAGGAGATGAGGCAAGAGAATGGCCCAACTCCAAGAGCATCTGGTGTAACTATGGCCTTGAAGCAGACATTTGTAGACAGGAGAGGAAGTGTCCTTGCCTTCTCAGCTCTTACTGTGACACTCTTTTTTTCTAGTGTTCATTTGTTCCACTCAGCCAGGCACTAGGACGTTCGGGAGCTGAATTCTTGCCATTGTCCTGGATCAAATCTCCCACCAAAGTGTTAGTTTCCCCAGCTCGTTCTCTCTGTTTGTTGCACAAGACTCAAATATAGAAAGGCAGAGGAAACAGGAGTTTGTGGCCACCATAAATCTTTACCTACTCCATATAAACCTGAGGCAGGCATAGAACTTAAAGCTGAAACGGGCTGTACCAAGAGGCAACAACAACAAAAAGAAATAAAACAAGAAATAAAAAAGGGAAAAAAGAGGAAAGAAAGACAGAGAACAGGGACGGTGCATGCGCACTGTGCAGACTGAATGCTTTTGTGGTCAGATTTGCTGTGGATCAAAAAGACCACGTTTTTAAGTCCCAGCTTTTCCTCAGCTAGACTCTTTGCATTAAATTAAGGCTCCCCAGTTCGACCCAAAAGACCAGAAAATCCCATCAGTCATCTCGGCTTGGGAGTTAAATTCAGAAGTGTAGGAATGGCTGTTTGGATTGGAAAGGTGACTCCATTTCTTACCGGTAGTCCTGATAGTCCATCTGCAATGCTGTGCTTGCACCCCGGGCCATGCTAGTTAAAAGTCCCCTGGGTTCCCTGATGTGGGGACTTGTTCCTTTGGGTCCTCTGCCTCTTTGGGGGTGATTTCTTATCTCTGCTCTGTGGTAGAAGTTAATTTTCTCCTGCTGGACCCCTTTTGTTGGGCCTACCCTTTGGGGGACCTCGGCAGTTGTGATGAGAAAGAGGCTTGGGTGTCTGCCTGTTTCAGGGAAAAGGAGTATGTGTTTAGGGACCCTGAGTTTGTTGGAGTGATGTCTTTTTTTGCCACCTTCAAATACATTTTCCCCACCTTCTTCCTCCCCTCTCCGTTTTCAATTCTTCTTGCTGTCTGGGATCTCTCATTTTTACACATCGGTCCTCAGCTATCTTTCTTCCTTGGAGCTGTCATACACTCCTTTTATGTCCTCCCCTCCCTTCTGCCTTGAATCCCCTCTCCCTTCCGCTTACTCTTCATTTTCTCCCTTGTTCTTCCCGGAATTTGTTGTCGTCATTGCTTTGTTTTGAGACAGTATCCTCGCATCCTAGGGGCCTGGAATTTAGGATGCCCTTGAATTCCTGTTGGTCCTCCTGCCTCAGTCTTCCCAGTGCTAGGATTACAAGCATGGACCATCACACCTGGTTCTCAACTTTTTTTTTTTCCTATTTTTCTCCAAATTTTCTGAGCAAAAGAAAATGGTGTCTTTTGCAGTTAATTAACTTTTTTTTCACATTTATTCCCAGGTTAAATAGAGTTTAAAGGCTATAATAAATTTTTCTTGATCAGTGAGTGTTAGTGGGGTATAGCTTTTGTTTTTAAATATATTTACATTTGATGAAAACTTGACAGTTGTCAGATAGTGGTGGTGCACAACTTTAAAGCCAGTACTTGGGGGGCAGACACAGGTGGATCTCTGATTTCGAGGTCAGCCTTGTCTACAGAGTAAGTGTCAGGACAGCCAGGACTACACGGAGAAACCCTGTCACAAAATAAATAAATAAATAAATACAAAAACACTTGACTGTTTTTTTCTTTATGAATCTCTAATCTTCTATAAATATCTGAAATGGTTAAAATTTAAAATTATGATTGTTTCCTTCAAAAGACTTTTAAAATCTTTTACATAATTTTTATGAGGCTTGTTTCAAAATGTTTCTGAATAACTGGTATATGAATTGAATAACTGGTAGATGTTTTAAATTGGGTTGTAGGGTTGTTTGTGACAACTCGCTGCCCAGGAGAGCTGTGTGACCTTGGACAAGCCATTAAAATCCGTGTCTCATTTTCCTCATCTGTAGAGTGAAGAGAGCATTGGTTCCCACTTCACAGAGTCCTTGGAAGGAGTAAATGCGTTATATAAAACAACACAGGTCAGGACTTGGCACAAAGCAAATGACCGGTTGTTGTGTTGTCATTATTTAAAAAGCAAAGTGCAAGGAAGTTAAAAGCAAAAACTTATTTTCCCCATTATAGTGTTGCAGACAGTGTTTAGTGGTTATAATGAGCCTGCCTTTGGAGTCAGCCTGACCCGAGTTTTAATCTGAGCCCTTCCTCATCTTGTAGCCCAACCTTTTCTCTGGGTGGCATTTGAATAATGCTGTCTGCCTCGTGAGCATGAGAATCACAGGCAAGTGTAATGAAGCATGTAAGATACCTTGGCATGCAGGTGACACACCATAAGTGATCTTTGTTATCTTTGCATTAAAGTATAGTTTGGAATTAGGCTTGGTGGTGTATGCTCGTAATTCTAGTACTCAGGGTGCTGAAGCAGGAGAACCATGCCTGCACTGTATAGCAAGACTTTGGTTTAAGAAAAAAATAACAAAAACCCAAAACAAATTAAATAAGCCAACAAGCCTAATTGGTACATTTTCATCTAGTCTTTATTTGCATATTTCAAACACTGATGTCCACATTATTAGTGCAATTATACATCTTTTTTCAAATAACATTTCATCACAAATGCCTTTATACTAATTACATAAGCTTCGAAACCATCATTTTGAAGTTTCATTAAGTAGTTATAGCTTATTTTGCTGTTTAGTACTGAACATTGAGGTTATTTCTAATTCACAGTGCTTTTCAATGTATAATGTCACAAAGGGACACAAGGTGAAACATCTGGAGGCTAGACCCTTTTATGTTTGTAATGCTGTCTTTGAAAAGATTAACTGAAGAACGCCTACAAATGTAACGGTTTCCCTGGTCTTTGTAAAGTTCCCTGTTTCTTGCTGAGTGAATTCCAGATGGAATGTATGGAATGTACTACTCTATCCTCAGGACCCAGAAATTCCTCAGGGCTCAGTGGATATTTATTGACTTAAAGAACACATTATTATATTATTTTCCAGAAATGGTAATAATTTTATGATTCTATTCTCTTTTTATTTAATATTAAAGCAGAGTAATTTCTTTCCAAATACAGAAACAATGGGGTGGGAAAAAGAACATTAGGCACGGGTAATATATTTTATATATGACCGTTATTATTATCTATTGAATTTTAGTTAGTGTAGAAAGGAGTGGTTTTCAATGTGGCATCTTCATACCTGTATATGTATGTATTTTGTTACTATTTGGACAACCACACTTTTCTCTCCTCATCCCCACTTCTATCCTCTTACTAGGTTCCTTTCAATCTGTAAATAATTCCTCCTGTCTTTATGTCATACATATTTCATGAACCTCTGTTGATTCACCCTTCAGACTTTTTCCTCCCTTCTGATAATCTTCCTTTTACTTTATAGTCAGTATAACATATACCTATATAAATACATATAATTTAAATCTACATTCTGTATATGAGATAAAGCCTACAATATTTGTTTTTCTGAGTCTGGTTTTTGCTTACCAAATGATCTCCATTTTCATCCATTTTCCTGAAAATGCTTAATTTTGTTCTTTATGACTGAGTTATGGTATATACATATAACGAACCCCTGTTGTGTGAATACCACATTTCTTTTTTCCGGTCGTCTGTGGGATGGGCCTTTAGACTGAATAGTAAACAGTAGACATGGATGTGCAAGCATCTCTAGTGTGATGACGTGGGAGCCAGAGTGCTTTGCATGCTTTGTCTTATTCAGATGGCTCAACCCTTGTCTGTGGTGGGTACCCTAAAATCAGTCTGTAATAAATGAGAAGGCATAGACAGGTGAGTTTCCTTGCCTAAGACCACACAGGGGGCAAGACTTAGTGCTATATTCAAATCAGGTGGTTAGATCTCTGTCTTAACTAAAGAGGAGGCTCCATACATGCTTGATTTCAAGTGGGAAAAATTATTATTACCGTGTCTCTGCTATGAAAATGTATGGTCTTGGTCTTAACAGTGCTGGAGATTAATCCCAGGGCTTCCTGCCAGGCAAGTGCTCTGACACTGAGCTTCAGCCCCTAGGCTAAGCGGCTTTAAGACAGAGAACCACCCAGTTTCTCTAGCTCACTCTCCTAGCAGCCCACGTCTTCACGTCTGCCATGTAACAGGAATTTCCCAGAGAACCCAAATTGGCCAGTTAAATTCCAAGTGAGGTAAATAAATTGAAGAGTTGTCCCCACCTTGAGGATTTCACATGAATTTCTCCACAAGAGCTGCAATTGCTTTCAATGCTTGGTTTTAAAGGAAATTCCTTTAAATACCTTTGTGCCAAAGGAAAGAATTTTAAATACTTCTTTATCAAAGGAAAGACGTTCATAATATTTTCTGCATCGAAGACAGGTTTAGAGCTTCATCCACGTGGGAGTTATTAATCCGTGGAGATTTATCTGAGACTAAGCAGAGGATATGACCCTAGGAGTCCACCAGTCAAAACACTGCCTGCGTAATTGGTTGACTTGGTGAAGTGACTTTTGAAAACTGCTACGGTTCTTCAGATTTTCTTTACCAGTTACTAGTTCCTGACAGGAACCGGGGATTTTAAAATACCAGTTTGCCTAAGCGCTGCCAGACTTCGCCTTCCGAAAGCTTGAGGTATGGTGACGTACAGTTAGTTCCAACTCCCAGGAGGCTGAGGCAGAAGGATTTCAAGTTTAAAGACAGACTGGGCTGCATAGCAATACCCTGTATGAAAAACCAAAACAGAACAAAACAGAATTAAATAAGACAAAAACAAGTAAACAAATAAAACAAACAGCTAGTCAAACAAATGAAGTCAGTGCTCCTTCACCTTTAAATCGGTGCGGAAAGATTTTTGTCTTTATCATTTAGTGGCTTTCTTCAATGTTGCCATTATTCGAAGATCGCTTCTGGAACTCTTCACGGCTTCCTTGTGTGCCCCTCCACAGAGTGTATGATGATGATGAAGGCCACCATCATATGTTGACTTTTCATTATATTGCCATTAATTTTGGCACTGTAGCTCCCCAAAGGGACTTAGTACTTTGCTCATCTGTGTTTTTTGTCCCCAAGAAATAAATAATGGGCATGGTTAGCACCAAAAGACCTTTAGTGATGTGGCAAATGAGAAATGCCCCTGATAGCCAATAGCCTCAAGTATCTGAGCCCTTGGTCCCCAGTGGGCTGCACTGCTTGGGGAGCTTTATGGAACCTTTAGGAGGCGGAACTTTGAGGGAGGAAGTATGTCTGAGGCTGGGCTTTGTGACTTGAAAACCCCACTTCCAGTTCTCTTTGCTCTTTGCATGGAGTTGAGCTATGATCCCCACCATCACGGATTCTCCCTCTGGATCTGTAAGCAAGGACAAGTATGCTCTTCCTTCAGTTGCTTTTGGTCATGGTGTTTTGTTAGAGCAACACAAAGTCACCAAACAAGTGGGAGACAAATGCTGGTTGGACAGCCGGCCAAGATGTTCTATACATAGACAATTTATTGGGGCAGAAATGCTTCCTGTGGGTATGCTTGGCTTCTATCGGGCCCGGCAGTGAGACTCCTGCTAGAAAAGCAGTTGGAGGTGTGGTGAGATGCTTTGATCTGAGGATATTGCAAACACTGCTTGTGCTTTGTTCTCATTCTGTTTCTCCTAAAGCTAGAACATTAAGACTTCATGGCAATAGTGTGAAAGCCGCAAACACATCTTTCCTCCCCCTCCCACCCCATTTTCTCTTCCGTATGACCCAGGTTGGTTTTGAACTTGATGTGAAATGGAGCCTGGCTTTGAACTACTAATCCCTCGGTCTCTACTTCCAAAGTGCTGGGATTGTAGCAGTGTGCCACTACACTGGGCGGCAAACAAACCCTTTAAAGGCCTTAGGACACTAAGAGAGTCACTCTAGATTCTGCTTCTTCCTAGTCAGGCACATTACTGACAAAATTTCGAGTTTCACTTCTTCTGTGTTACTAGCTCAGACGGGGCATGAGGATTGATGAGTCCTGGAGTATTGTGTGCTCAGCATGGCAGAGCAGAGGGCTTTGCCTGCCTGCTGAGGACCAGCTCTTCCCTGGACCCAGATTCTATTTGTATTTGTTTCTGGTGTTGACCAGTGCTGTGACCAGATGTTGCTCACCATCTGGTATGTCAGCAGTCATGAAAGCACCAGTAGTGTCTCTGAGGTGATGTAATGAGCAAGGGAAAGACACTTTGAATGTACAGATGATGGAGGTGGGACTCTGGTGGCATTTCTTGTGGGCCACTGGACACTGACTGAAGAGGGCCTTGTGGTGAAAGACACCCTCATCCCGTATCCCCATCCTCCACCCCTCACCCTCCATCTCCCCACCCCATCTTGGGTCACAGGGAGACTAGAAGGTTCAACACTGTTAATGCAAGCGTGTTGTATACAAGTGGCTTTAGATGTCCCATTCAGTTCTTTTTCTTAATAGTTTAATTAAATTTGTTTTATGTGCATCGTGTGTGAAGATGTCGTATCCCCTGGAACTAGAGTTACAGACAGTTGTGAGCTGCCATGTGGGTGCTAGGAATTGAACCCATGTCCTCTGGAAGAGCAGCCAGTGCTCTTAAATGCTGAACTATCTCTCCAGCCTCATTTCATTTCATTCTTCAAGGTAGCATTGCAAAGCAAAAATGCTTCTTCTGTTCCCTCCACCCAGGCAAGCAAGTAAATGCATTGAGGTGAGTGCTCATTGTAAAAACAGCTGGAGAAATCCAGGTTGAAATCCAGGTTGAAGTTCTAGGCCGGCCACTTGACAACCGTCTGGCCCTAAGTGCTCACTATTCTAGGTCTGTCACTCCGTAACCATGTGGCCTTAAGTTCTCACTCTTCTGGGTTTAGGAACTGATACTTAGTTCAAAGGAAACACCTGACTTGAAGATGTGTAAATATTACTGACTTACACAGAAGCATGACTGTGGGCTAGGGTGGAAATAAAAAAAAAAGAATTATCTAGGAATCTGTTGGCAACAGTTAGATTTTGTACATTCTGTTGCTGACAATTCATTGATAAAATGTGCATACACTATGACTTGCTATTTTATTTCAGAACAAGGAAGGAAAAGGAGAAGCTACGCTTTGGCTTAAGTTTGATGAGTGGGGGCCAAAAATGTCTGCTAGAAGGAAATTGATAGAATCCTTGTTATTTTTTAGTGTGTTGCAACAAGAGTAGGTAATGGGGCCCCCTGGTACGAGGCACCTCCAGTAGCTCTGCTGGAGGAGAAGAGAGAACGCCATGTCATTAGGACCAACACAGACAGGGTGAGGAGTAGGGAACGTGTCCCATGGATGGAGACTTCTAAGCGAATGTGGGTGTTCAGTTGCAGGATGCTCTCAGGTGGGGTGTGGCTCTGTGTGAGAGGCTGGCCTTGATTAATGGCAAGAGAAAGCTGTGTTTCACATGAAGTTCAAGCCAGGAGAAATAAAACAATGTACAGGTCACATATCTAGACAGCCAAAATTGAGACAGGTTGAGCCATGTTGGACAGTGAAGGAAGAACTTAATAATAGAAGCATACCAGGGACTTAAAGCTTGTCAGGTTGGGTTTTATCGGGGAAGGGGGCCATGAAAATAACGGTGCCATCTTTCCTCCTGTAGATTTGGCTGTAGATTTCTTTAAATCAAACAGGTCACTTTCAACCCTTTGTTAAAGATTTTTTTTTTCTAGTTTAGAAAATATAAGGTCTTTCCCAAGTTTTAGATTTTCTTATTTGGGGACATAGTATTTCCTGTTGCAAATTGTGAGACATATTCTTCTTCAGGAGAGAGAAAGATTCATAATTGAAGCAGAGGTATCCGAATCATTGTAGCAGTTAGTGTTATGCAGTTCCAGCTAAAGATTTGGAGGTGATTAATGAAAATAAAAATGAATCTTGCTGGAGACTGTATCAGCTACTATTGGGAAAAGTATATCAAAGCTGTATATTGTATCTGATTCTTCCTACTTGAAAAGTATTGTATTTGAGATAATTCATAGATGTGATTAGATATTGACTCACATTAAAATTCATGACATTTTGTTTGGGAACAGGACTAAAATATCTGATTTGTTTATCAGAAATTTTGAGCCCAAGTCAACAGGGAAGGGAGAAAATCTCTTGGTCCAGGTCCAGCATTGTAATAGGAGTTTCTCACTCTCATTAGAACTTCCAGCCTAGCTGAATTCTAGACCCTTCTGCTTGATTGCCTTGAGTCAAATGGAGGCTCTGTTTCTTAGTTACTGTGTGATTTTGGATGAGATGCTTAATGTCTCTGAGCTTTGGTGTCATCCCCAAGCACAGATAACAATCCTTTAGTTCAATTGGAAGCTAGAGGAGCTTTTCTCTGGGAAGGTTCTCTCACTGTTTGGCACCCTGCATGGGCTAATACATTTTTATTATTGTTATTTGGTACTATTCCAGTTTTGTAGATGAAGGTAGCTCTAAATTGAAAAAACTTGGTCATCAGATTAAAAGATGCTTTACTGTGATAAAATATCTCTTTCTGGAGAGCTATGCTCAGTGTTTTTTTCATAGTCGGGTGAGAATGTAGGACATAGATAGCTTCCTCCATTCATTCCTCCCTTTCTCCATTTCTCTTTCTCTCCCTCTTTTCCCTCACGAATGATGCCTATACTTTTGGGTTCTAGTGTGGGTAGGAGTCGCCAGTGACCGCTCATGGGAGTTTTCTTTGATCTCATGGAATATGCCTTTTCATGGGGTGACAGATAAGACTGGGAATTTTAGGAGCTTGAGAATTGCTATAAAGACAGTGGGATATAGAGACTTGATCTAGACTGGCTGGTCTGTATGAGCAGGGGTGGCTACAGTAATAGGCCTTCTCAGAGTAGGGGCTAACTCATTTGAGCTGAGGAAGCTGCAGAGGGTGAGGAGGGCTGCCACTTGAAGACCTGGAGCCTTGCCTCAGTGAGAACCGCGGGTGAGAAAGAAGGCACAGGTTTGTTTCTGAGTGGGAAGCAGGCATGTGAGCCATGTACATGATCAAAGGAGAATGTGGAGGGAGGGTTGTGTCTGGAGGACTGGAAAAACACTGGCCAGACAGGGCCCGATGAGTATAGTTAGGGCCACAGGTCACGTTGGGAGTTGAGGCAGCCAAGTGGTGTTACTTTATCTTATTCATGTCTTCAGAATTCTGTGTTGTTAACAAGATGGTTCTGAACAAGTTCTATAGAAGCCATCTTAATGGAAAATAGGAGTTGAAGGGTAATGAAGTTTTTGAATGAAATTGGATGCAAATCTTTTTGTTAAGTGGTGAGTTATTTTGTCTATCTATCATCTATCTATCTATCATCTATCTATCTATCTATCTATCTATCTATCTATCATCTATCTATTACCTATTTTTAAGATTTATTTATTTGTTATGCATACAGTGTTTGATCTGAATGTACACCTGCATGCCAGAAGAGACCCCAGATCTCATTACAGATGGTTGTGAGCCACCATATGGTTGCTGGGAATTGAACTCAGAACCTCTGGAAGAACAGCCACTGCTCTTAACTGCCGAGCCATCCCTCCAGCTCATGGCCAACGATTCTATAACGCAAACTTCCACATTGAAAAGTATCTCTTTTTGACCTGGTTGTGCTCCTGGCTCTTTCCCTGTTATTCCTCCTTCTTTCTTCCTCTCATGCCTTCATCCTTTCCTTGTTTTGTCCCTTCATCTCTGCGGCAGCTCTTGTGATGCTGAATCAACCTCCCACTCGCATTTCACAGATGCTGACCATGAGTACGATTCATTCAGATCAGTTCTTCCTAAACTCATCATTTCTAGCATTCAGAAGTCATATGTTGATAGGTTTTATAACTCATCAGCATTGAACACCTACTGTGTGTTGAATTCTGCCCAAGGTACCGGAATTCAAACATAAGCAAAATTTGCACCCTAACTGAGCAGCTTGCCATCTCTTCTAAAGTGGTAGGAATACAAATAGATTATTGACTGGTTAGCTAGTGGATTCATTCATTCATTCATTCATTCATTCAGTGCAGTTACTGTGCATCTTCTGGGAACCAAGGCTGTGCTCTTCCACAGAATGCATCCCTTTTGGTTTGCCTGTTTCTTATTCTCTGTGTGTTGCAGTGGAAGTTGGGAGTGGGTGTGGGGTTCTCACATGCCATGCTGTGTATGTGGCGGTCAGGACAACTTTGTGAAGTAGTCTCTTCACCTTTTTACCTTTGTTCTAGGGCATCAAACTCAGGTGGTTAGACTTTTGCTAATCTACTTCATCATCCCATCCCCTCTCAACAGGATCTCACTTATCTCAGGCTGATCTTAAACTTGCTGTGTTGCCAAAGATGACCTTGAGTTTGTGATCCCGCTTCCACTGCCCCCTGAATGCTGGGATTGCGTGCATATGGCACTGCACTTGGTTTAAGCTGTGCTGAGGATGGAGCTTTGTTCATGCTGGGAACTGGGGAGGCTGTATCTCCAGCCTCGCAGGATTGCAGGCGGATTTAGGGCAAGCACGGCTCGTTAATTGCAGGGTATTTGCCATAAACTAGCATTTTGACATTGGGAATTATGGTAATCAGATTAAACAGGGTTTTACCCAAATTTTAGAACAAGCCCGCGTCACCATCTCTCTTCCAAAAGGAGGCAGTTGCGGCATAAAGAATTTTAAATTTTGCCCAAAGTTTCACAGCAAGCTTGGATGTGACCCAGATGTCTCCAATAGAGCCATTAGCCAATTACAGTGTCATTTGTGGCTACATAGGAGGTTTCATGTGCTGGTGTCCCTTCCAGGAAGACGTGGCGTTAAGGAGAAGAAAGTGTGTGGATGTGAGTGGGGAACCAGGGGCTCGAAAGACGGGGTGTATAATCATCCTGCTTCCTTCTCTGTTCTGTCCAGTTTCTCATGGTGACTGCTGAACAGTGAGAGCGCTGTGTGCAGCCCCCACCCCAGCGCCTTTTCTGAACCTTCTCGGGCTCTCTCTTCACCTTCTCTGGTGTCTGTGGCTCATAAGCAACCTTGTAGTTACTCAGTCTCTCCTCCTCCGGTTGTTCTTCCGGCTTGTCTCTTCTTTTGTACCTGACCTCTCCTTCCCTTTGTCTTTCATGTGGTTTTTCTTCTATAAGTTACAACACTTTTCAGAGATTTGCTTGCTTTTTTTTTTTTTTTTTCACGAGACTATGACCTCTGAGTAGGGACATCATGTCCTCTTGGATCTCTCTGCTGCTGGCAGCAGCCTCATACACACAGTGGCAGCTGGTACTGTGGACAGTGTCTTAATTAGGTTTTCTATTGCTGTGATAAAATACCATTGACCAAAAGCAACTTGGGGAGGAAAGGGTTTATTTTGCTTTCACTTCAACATTACAGTCCATCATGGAAGGAAGTCAGGGCAGGAACTTAAGGCAGGAAGCCAGAGGCAGGAGCTGAAACAGTCCATGGAGGAATGCTGCTTACTGGCTTGCTCCTCTCTGCTCATTCGGTTTTGTTTTGTTTTTGTTCTTTTAAAAATGTATATCTCAATACTACCTGCCAAGGAATAGTACCATCTGCAGTGGGCTGGACCCTTCTTTATTAATCAATCACCAGACAAGGAAATGTCCCACTGGCTTGCCTACAGGCAATCTTATGGAAGCATTTTCTCAAGTGGGTTCCCTCCTCTCAGATACTCTGGCTTGTGTCAGGTTGATAAAAATTTAGCTAGCACAGGTAGTATTTGCTCTGAAGCCATGAACCACAAGAAGGGAGTTCTTTCCAGTGGGGTCTTTGACATCATTTTTCTTATTACTGTGATAATTAAGTGAGCAGCTCTCTTATTAAGAGCTCGGCATGGGTGTGCCTCTGGGGAACCACTCTGATGCCTGTGATTTTTGTAAGGTCTCAAATGACTCCCTTTGGAGCCTCTCAGGCAAAATCAGATGCTTCTTGAGGGAGCGTCAACTTGATTGTAAAATAAACACACTGCCTAGATCTAATCATCTTTGATGCTACCTCTCCTGAAGACACACTTTGGTCTTGCAGTGATCAGGGGTTTCTTAGAAACAGAGAAGGGTGTGTGTGAAGGATTTCAAACTGAAAGCTTCCGAGACTAAAGAATGGGAGTACCTTTAGGTCTTGCCGTCCTGGCATTAGCGACATGAGGCCCTGAGGCGGCTTTCTTGCCTGTGTATTGACAAATGGGAAAGATGGCCTAGTAAGAGAGGAAAAAACATTCCGAGGGCAGAGATATAATAAAATCAAGCTGGTTTATAGTTTGTCAGTCCAGAAAAGCTTTGAAAGCATGTCTGAAAGGTGGGTGCACTTAATGTTGACTCTGCATGCAGGCCGCAAATTGTGGTAAGGGGTATAAATTTAGCCTCTTTAAGTCTCATGGGGGGGGGGGTAAGATTGGAGTGTTAGAATGAACTTTATTTGAAAGCACTATCAAGTGGGCTTTGGCTTGGCCCCTCCTTCTCAAGAAAGGTGCCGAATAATGCCTGGCCTACTGTTCGGATTTTTCGTTTCCTTAAATTTACTTTATAAGCCTTTTCCCCTGCCCTCACTCTCCCCTTTCTGTATCTTAACCGTTCTTCTTCAGAGTAAAGTGTATGAGAGGGGGAGCAAGGGAAAGAGAAATCAGCTGTCACATTGTGAACGTAATTGATTCAATAAATAACGTCTTGGAATTCCCAGGGCAAAGCTTGGAATCTTTATTTCCGTCAATTAGTGGCCTGGTAAGTGGTGGAGGTCTTAATTTAGACAGATGAGACAGTTTATGGATTAGTTCTCTTTTCCCAAGGAAGAATGTGCCTTCCGTGTTTTAAAGACACACCGTCTGGATGTGCGCAGCTGCTCCGAAAAAAGAACTTCTGTCAAGGCGGTTCCTGTTCCTCCTGGAAACAGGCGGGCATTTCATTATTGGGGGTGAGGTTGTTGGAACGTGAAAAGATTGAAACAAGAAAGGAAATTCCTTGTAAATTCTATTAGGACAGGGACTTTTTCTTTGCTGTTTACCATTAACATCCAGTGTACATGGTGGGCACACAGTAAATATTACTCAGACATATTGTTGGATAAATGACAGTGGAAGTGAACCTGGTCTGGGTCTTAGAATTGGGTTAGATTTTTGTCCCACTACTTGTTGCAGCTTTGGTCCCCACTTCTTCCCCAGTGACGTAGGAAGCTAGGTCTTTTTAAGATTTATTTTTCATCATATATTTTTGTGAGTGTGTATGCATGCGAGCACAGTTGTGTGAGGAGGTCAGGAAAGGGTGCAGGATCTCTTGGAGCTGGGAGTTGCAGGAGGTTGTGAGTTGCCTGATGTGGGTGCTTGTTGAAATAGGAGCGGCAGGGCTGCGTCCCCGGCACCCAGCCGCCCACAAGGCTAGCTTATGCCCAAAATAATTACACGGAAACTGTATTCTATTAAACACTGCCTGGCCCAGCTAGTTCCAGCTTCTTATTGGCTAGCTCTTACATATTGTTCTAACCCATTTCTAATATTCTGTGTAGCCCACGAGCTGGCTTACCAGGGAGGATCTTAACCTGCGTCTGTCTGGAGCGGGAGAATCATGGCGACTCCTCGACTCAGCTCCTTTTTCCCAGCATTCTGTTCTGTTTACTCCACCCACCTAAGGGTTGGCCTATCAAGGGGCTTAGGCAGTTTCTTTATTAATAAGAAATCACTCCCACATCAGGTGCTGGGAATTGAACCCAGGTCCCCTGCCAAGAGCAGTATTCTCTCTGGTTCTACCAGGAGACTGATTTTAAAAGTACAGTTTGAGACAACATCTCCAGGTATGATGAAGGGCCTACTTCATCATGCCCAGATGGGCAGAGCTGGAGGGCATCCTACAAAGCTTCTAATTTGCATTTCAGAATCTCACAAAGTGTGTTATCAACACACAGTTCCAGGCCCTGTCCCTGGATTTTCTGATGAAGTCACTTATGGGGCTGAGGAGCCTGTAATCTCTTTTGTTTGTGGATGGTCCTAGTTGGTTTGGTGTGTTGGGAAGAGATGGCCTCAAAGTCCCCTGACCTTGGTAGTCTAAGGCACTGCTTGGTCAAAGTGACTGCCCTAAGGACCCCAGCTTTGGAAGGGATGTGAGCTGAACATAGGGCTCAAGTCTCCTGGCTCAGATGACTGCTATTGCCCTGTGGTTTGCTGTCCTGGTTCATCTGACAAACCATTCTTCTCAGATCCTTGAATACTGCAGCACTATCTGGGGTGATGGCTCTGGCAGAACTGGAAGGACCTTCAGAATCTTATCTCATTTGTTCTGATTTGGTGTGAAAGATGTGTATCTGTGTATGTGGATGTGTGTGTGTACTTTTGTGCTTGCATGTGTGTTTATGTGTATATATGTAAATGTGTGTATGTGTGTGTGGCGTATGTTCGTGTAGGTATGCTTATATGGGCATACAAGGTTCACATGTTTATACATGCGTGTGGAGACCAGAGGTTTCTGTTAGGAATCTTCCTTGATCATTCATTTTCCACTGTATCTTTTTAAGATGGGTCTCTTGTTTAACCTGGGACCCATGGATTTGGCTAGAATGGCTAAACAATGAATTCGATATATCAATCTGTCTGTCTCTGCTCCCTTGTCTCCCAGTGCTGGAAATATAGATGTGTTATTAACTTTTTTTTTTTTTGGTCTTTAAAAAGAAATGTGTTGGGTGTTTGAACTTAGGTCCCCATCTTCACATGTCAAGCACTTTGACCACTTCTCCAGCCCCTATTTTATTATGTTCCCAAGTGATGCCTTTGATTCCTTCCAATCCCTGTCTCCTAGCTCACACAAGCACCCATGGTGGGTCCCAGCCCTTCTTTCGTGGGCCCACTCAAAATTACCCGGCCCTCTTTGATCTTAAAGCCACAGAGAAACCCTGTATCGAAAAACCAAAAAGAACAACAACAACAACAATAAAAAAAAAAAAGAATCACGTGAAACGTCAAAGATAAAGAGCTCTGGGGCCTCCCCAGAGTCCCATTGAACTCGCCTTTCTGGGAGAGGCTTGGAGAACTGTTTTCAAGTTCTTTTCATTGCTATTATTCTCAAGATTTCTAGTCTGTGTGTAAAGCAGGCCCTTTCCTCCTGGATCCAGTTTTGCCATCTTTAAAACCCTACCTCATGGTTATGCCTCAGTCTCATCTTTCTGTCTGCAAGCTATTCTCTGGCCTGCAGAACTGGTCTCCAAAGTAGGAGAGGAATATCCACTGTCTTCTTTCCTCCAAGAACAGGTGGTAGGCAGGGCGGTGTGGGAAGTCATGGATTGAGCAGTGCAGAAAACGTGTGTGAGGCTGAAACTACGGTGGAGTGCCTGTATGCTTTCCCTGGCATCAGGACATTAGAGCTTTGGGCACATAGCTAAACCTCTTTGAACATCTGTGTTCTAAATAGAAAAGTGGTTTTGTGTGTATTAAACAAGGTGTCCGAGGTGGAGATTTGCTCGTGGAGTGTATTAGAGAGGGCTCTCGGGAGCATCTCTGTAGGAGGAGGGAAGCCTGGGAGGCTGGCTGAGATACAGCTATGCCATGGAGAGCCATGAGGGTGCATTGCCTCTTAAATTTGTTGGCAATTGAGGGAAGAGAGTCATTCTATCTTCATATCCACCAATCATAGGCTATGGGCTGGCACTGGAGAAAGGGCATGACCTCAGGTGATGATCCGCCTTGGCTGAGATGTCTGTGTGCCTGCAGCGGTCCATAATAGGTGCTTGTGGATGGGGAAAGAGTGCCTTCCTCTTGGAGAGCATCTCGGTGGGATACGGCAGCACCTGCTGTCCGTACCAGCGCGCATGAACCTTGGCAGTGAAACCAGCACAATTGTCAGCGTTCGGCAAACATTTACGGTTGCCATTATCCCAACTCTGGCAAGCTGTCCCACTTGTGAGACATTGCTTACCTTGGCTTGGGCTGCTGTCTGATGTTGTAAGCAGATTCCAAACTCTGCTCTGCCCACCTCCTAAACAGCTTTGAGAACACATGGAGAAAGCAGAAGGGGAATTGCTGAGTGAAATATTACGAAAATGTCAGGGATGACTGAGCCCACTTTTCTTCAACGAATATATGCCTGGGACCCGGAGTCCCTGAAGGGAAAAGGTTGTGATAAATGTAACGGTGCTTGTCTATGAAAGATGGCGTTTTGATTTTTCTTTCTTCTCTCCACAGGGAATTAGAATAATGGAGACACTGCTAAAGGAACAGTGTGGTGCTCCCTTAGTGGAATAAAAATCATCAGTGAGTATCAAAAGCAAAATCAGAATTATTTACTCAAGCCATGTTTTCATGCCTATAAACCTGGCATTATGAATCAGCCTCCCTGGGCTATCCGTGCTGTACGTTTCCGAGTGATAGCCATAGAACACTATTTCACAGGCATTTTGTTATCTGCTCAGCAGCTTTATTTGCTTGGCTTTCTGATTTTCAAAGCAGTTTTGTACTGTGCGCCGAGTTACAACTGCTTTCAAATCGCTAAAACTGTTCGGTATAATCGACCATGATTGAGGCCCTTGAGGTGGCAGAGATTTGTAAAGGCCGCTCTCAGGATTAGCTGAAGCTTGCTTGTTGTTCTCAGAACAATAAGAAGGGAGGCTTAAAGCCGTAATTGGGGCAGGAAGGATCACAAGAACAGACTGTGTTGATTGGCCACTAAAACAAATCCATTTTACTAGTCTAGAAACGAATCCCCAAGACCAGAATGCAAAATTCTCCCAAATATGCAGCTTCCTGAATGCTGACCTAAAGTGTGGTGTGACAAAGTTTATGCCCGACCTTATGGGGTGGGTGTCAGTCCAAACAAGGTAAACTGAAAGTATTGTATGTAAATTATCTTATGAGTATACAGTCTATAGGAAAAGAAAATGAAATTAGTGTTTACGCTTGGGTTCTAATCCCAGGGAATCTTATTATGTATGTGCAAATATTGCAAAAATATGAAAAAATTTTTAATCCAAAATACTTCTGGTTCCAGGCAGTTTGGATAAGGGATACGTAATAAACATATACTCCCCACCACCTGAAATGCTGTTTTGAAGGAATCCGAATCTTAGGAATAGTATTTGGGCTCTGGCTTGAATGTCTTGAGTGATTAGGAGTATTTGTCCTGGGCTCAGACTAGCAATTCAGAATTATCTTTGGCCAACTTAAAGGGACACTACAAACAGTTTTCTATAATAAACCTGGTGTTTCAGTTGTAGTATACAATGAAACCGAGAGCAATTAACCAAAGAAGAATTGATAGGCCCCCTTCACACGCTAGTACCTTGAGTTTAAACCCTGCAGCCATGCCTCTGGACAGACACTTGGTTGGAAAGCTGAGTTTCTGTTTATTTGCAAGTTGAACACCCACCATTCTGATGAATGCTTAGCTTTATACACTTGATATAGCATAGATCTCAATGTTACTGTAAGGCTAAAACAGCTAATTTTAGTTAATACAAGCATGGAACATAGTAGGTGCTCATAGAGTGTTAGAATTGAATCTAAATATGGCTTGCTTGTATTGCCACCCTGTTCTTTAAACAGATTGTAAAGAACTTGGCTACATCCCCGTTTTTCTAGGCTACATATTTGTGAGGCTCACTATGTTAGTTACTCTGCCCACTACAGTGATAAAGTACCTTGATGTGGGAGTGTCATATCAATCTGTTGATTTCATTGGTTGAGCAATAAACCAACTGCTTGGCCTCATAGCTTAGAACATAGATGGGAGGAGAAAACAGAATAGAATTCTGGGCGGAAGAGGAAGTGAGGTCAGACTCTGCTCTGCTTCCAGAGGGACCGAACAGCTCTGCTCGCTGGAGCAGAGACACCATGATGGACGGAGGCTAGAATCTTCCCGGTAAGCGCACCTTGGGGTGCTTACACACATCATAAGAAATGGGCTAGTACAGGTGTGAGAATTAGCCTGTAAGGGCTAGAGTTCATGGGCCAAGCAGTTCTTAAATGATTACAGTTTGTGTGTTGTTATTTCGGGCATGAGCTAGCCAAGCGGC
>NW_026067896.1:17245902-17288442 GCF_014885135.2 Alexandromys fortis | reverse complement strand
TTGGCCTCATAGCTTAGAACATAGATGGGAGGAGAAAACAGAATAGAATTCTGGGCGGAAGAGGAAGTGAGGTCAGACTCTGCTCTGCTTCCAGAGGGACCGAACAGCTCTGCTCGCTGGAGCAGAGACACCATGATGGACGGAGGCTAGAATCTTCCCGGTAAGCGCACCTTGGGGTGCTTACACACATCATAAGAAATGGGCTAGTACAGGTGTGAGAATTAGCCTGTAAGGGCTAGAGTTCATGGGCCAAGCAGTTCTTAAATGATTACAGTTTGTGTGTTGTTATTTTGGGCATGAGGTAGCCAAGCGGCCGGGGTGTTGGGGACTCAGCCCCGCTGCCGCTCTTATTTCAATAGTACCTTATAGAAGCAACTTTAAGAAAGGAAGACATATCTGGGATTATGTTTAAGAAGGGATGGAGCACATTATGGTGGCAGGATTGTCAGGTGACTGGTCACATTGCCTTCACAGTAGGAAATAGATATAAATGTTGGTGCTCATTCTGTCTTCTCCTTTTTCCATTTATGTTAAATTCAGAAACCTAACCCATGACATGGTGCCACCAGCACTCTGGGCATATCTTCCCTTCTTGGATAAATTTTTCTGGAAATATCTTTACAGATTCACCTAGAATTGCTTCTTCTAATCACCCCCAAATCCAGATGAAAATGAAGACAAGTCTATCTTTTCTCAACCAGACACCTTAAACTGTAACATCTACCCTTTGTCGTCAAGGGTTCAATGGCCATCTCATAATGTATCATGAAACATACTAAATACATTTCATCATGTAATAAAAGATGCCAACTGAAAAAAAAGTAGCTTCTGATGGGGGTTATGGACAGACACAAAGGAAAACAGCCACATATTAGATAGTAAGAAACGTATTAATCTATTCAAGCAAGGCAACTATAGCTTGTATAACATGTATGATTAGAGTCCCCAGTTGATGATAATAATGAACTGTTATTGGCCAATATCCGCCTATTTTCTGCACAGACCAAATAGACTTAAATGGACATAAGGTTGGAGCCACCACTCCTGTGGCCTTGATGGTGGCTCTCATCCTCATGATCTCTCCGGGGATTCAATAATGGCTCTGCTTCACTGTAGTCCCAGGTAGAGGCATCTCTAATGGCTTCCATTTGGCTGCTTCAATCTTAATAGACTCTCACTAAGTACTAATGTGCTTGTGCACTTGGGCACTGATCCCGACTCACCCAGGGAGTGAGATCTGAAGGCAGCTAAGTTACGTGAGGGACTTAGGGAAGCCATGTGCCTGCTAATTTCTAAACTTTAAACTAGTGGCCTTGAAATTTTAGTGAACATCAGAAACATCTGGAGGATTTTAAGGCATAGACTAGTGGGCCCACTTCTGGAGTTCTGGTTGACAAGTCTTGTGGGGGAGGAGGTCTCCTGAGCTCATCTTTGGGTGGAGATGATGGAGGCAATCAGTGCCAGGACACAGAGAAGATGGAGAGCTGGGCTTTCAGCATTTTTGTGTGTTTGTCTACCTTTATATCAGTTGTCAGAATGGTTTTTCATCTGTTGACAGAGGTTTCTGTTCTGTTCAGTCCTGTAGTCATTCAGTCCCAAAGAAACACACAGAGGTCTACATTAATCATAAACTGGTTGTCTTATTAGCTCAGGCTTCTTATTAACTCTTACATCCTATATCAACCCATAATTCTTGTCTATGTTAGCCATGTGGCTTGGTACCTTTTATCAGTGAGGTGTTCTCATCTTGCTTCCTCTGCATCTGGGTGACAACTGTGGACTTAGCCTTTCCTCTTTCCAGAATTCTCTTGTTCCTGTTGCCCTGCCTATACTTCCTGCCTGGCTACTGGCCAGTCAGCATTTTAATAAACATGTACAAGAGACAAATCTTTACAGGTTACAAGACGATATATTTTTCTCTGATTTTTTTTTAAATAAAAGCCTCTTCTTGTTTGTCTGTCTATCTATCTTATCTATCCTATCTCTCTATCTCTATCTATCTATCTATCTATCTATCTATCTATCTATCTATCTATCTATCTATCTATCTACTATCTCTCTTCTGAATGTAGACTAACTCCAGGTTAGAGGAAACTCACCTGAAAAGAAGGAATCAAGGCTCATGCCAGCTTGTGGTTCTAAGTCAATCTGGGTTTAAAGTGTTGTGAGTAAAGATGAATAAATTTAAAAAGGTTACAGTGTGGCCTCTTATCTTTCAGCTATGTCCAGCCTGTGGCCCATGTGGCCCAGGGCAGCTATGAGTGCAGCACAGCAAAAAAATAATAAACTCATTAAAAAGTAATTTGGAGATTATTATTATTATTGTTATCATTATTATTGCTATTAGTTTGGCCTGTATGTGACTTGATCACACAGTTCTCCAGTATAATCTCTGTAAATGATAATATTTTTGCAGTATCAAGAGGTGGGACACTTGGATTGTCTTTTTTTCTTTGTTTCTTTTTTTTCTCTTCTTTTCTTTTTTTCTTTTTATCATGTGAGACTAACCTATGACTTGAGCTTTCCTGGTGTATTAAAAAAAAGCTTACCCCATAAAAAAACCCAAAAAACCAGTTTGCTCTATCTCAAATAGCTAAGTGGTTGAGGTCAGCTTAATGCCAGAACTTCAGAGTGGGGCAGTAGCACTTGGGTGTCACAAAATTCCTATGTTCTATGCATAGAGTAGGCTGTCATAATTCATTACCCATTTTCTCAAAGTAGTAATGATAAAGGAAAGGATATATATTTTTCATCTGCATCTACAATTACCATAAATTACGGACCACTGTTTGATCTTTAAGCTGTTCCCCAGATCAGCTTCATTGACTTATTATTTATTTGTAACTAATTGATGATTTAGTTGTTGATTTTGTAGTGTACCGTCTTGTGAAGTATAAATAAATAGTTCTGCAATCATCACTACAAATCAGATTCAGAAAAGTTTGAGGCTTTGACGTCGTAGCTCAACTACAGCTTTATTCTCTTTCCTCCCCATTTTCTTGACAATTTTTACAAAGATTCTGTAGTTTGAAATGCTTCTGTCTTGATGGAACCTTTTTCCTTTCTCAAAAATAGCTTTATGAAAAATAAGTTGTAGGTGGGGATTGTACTGCTCTTGAGATGGAAAGTGATAAAATTAAATAGAAAGGGGGCAGCAACTGGGAGGATGGGGCAGGATTGCTGAGAGTTTAGGAGTAGTCTTGGCTATGGGGTGAGACCTGTTTCAAAACTAAAAATAACATCTTAGAAGATGACTTACTAGGAGAAGGTGCTTGCCCCCAAGCCTGGTAGTCTGAGTTCAGTCTTGTGAACTCAGGTAGTAGAAGGAGGGTACTGACTTCCACAAGTTGTCCTATGACCTCCACACGTGTGCTATGTGTGCACACATATAAACACACACACACACACACACACAGAGGTAACTAAAATGTTGTAGCAACAGGCCGCTTGTTGGTTCCCAGCCACTCAGCTCCAAAATAATCACACAGAAACTGTATTAATGAAATCACCGCTTGGCCCATTATCTCTAGTTTTTTATTGGCTAACTCTTACATCTTAATTTAACCCATTTTTATTAATCTGTATATTGTCATGTAGCTGTGGCTTACCGGGTAAAGTTCCATCCGGTGTCTGTCTCTGGTGGGGGCTACATGGCTTCTCTCTGACTCTGCCCTTTTTTCTACCTTAATATAGGCCAAGTCGGTTTCTTTATTAACCAGTGGTATTTACAGCATACAGAGGGGACTCCCACATCAAAAAGTAAATTAAATAATAATAATAATATAATGGTTAGGAGGGACCACACAGAGAAGAGTTTAGAAAACTATTGCCATATGCTGTATCCAGACTGCTGCTTTTATAAATAAAGATTTATTGGAACACAGCTGTGCTCTTGGCTACCTTTAAAGTAGCAACAGCAGACTTGAATAGTTTTGATAGAGAACTTGCATTCCTTAGATTCTAAATTATTTACTTTATTCTTTATTCTTCTTTTGTTGTTTGTTGGGAACAAGAAAGGCAAAGTTTGTTGTCTCCAGAGTTAGTTTCATAAATTAGCATCAAGGGTTGTGGTTGTGATTGTGTAGCCTTTTAAAACAGTGAAATGGATCACAGCATACCTCTGCTCTATAGTTTGACAGTTTACCTCCTCTGCATTCATGCTAACACCTCACTTAGTGAAGACTGGCATTATGCTATCTATCTTAAGACATGAAGAGATATTTAAATGCTAACAACAATGAACTTAAAAGTTCCATCAACCGTGGTCACTGGTGTCACTCAGAGAGTTCCAGTGCACATGCAACAGAAATACAGACATTCTGTTAGCGTAGACAATGTCACTGTAGCATGGTAATAATATGAGCACAGTTTTTAATTTAATTGATATGCCAACTTCTAAATTTTGCAGCTCTCCATTTTTTTTGTCTTTTGCGCATGTGCATATGTATATGTATGCATTTATATGCACAAATCCAGGTGTATGTGTGTGTGTGTTTGTGTTGTGTTGTGTGTGTGTGTGTAATGGAGGGAAGGAGGAAGGAAGAGGGTGATAATCTGAAGTATTCATTCTTACCTTGTACATTATTCGAGACAGAGTCTCTTGCTTTTCCTGCCAGGCCTGGGAGTGTTTTGGGAGTTTCTTGTTTCCATTTCCAATCTTGTTTCACTGGGATGATGAACGCATGCACTATTATGTCTGTCTTCACAGGATCTCTGAACATTTGGACTCAAGACCTCATGATTGTGTTTTGAACACTTTACCCTGTCAACCACCTCCCCAGCCCAGTTCTCTGTTTGTAAAAGACAATTTGCAGAGTTACGCCAATAAGCAAGATGAGAGATTATTTCATATTTTTACATTACTTACCTTTAATCCCAGCACTTAAGATGCTGAATTCCAGGCCAGTCAGGGCTAAGCCTACCACTCTCCCACACAACAAATGTAGGATTTAAATTCATGTAACATATGCCTACATTTTCCTTGGTACCTAGCATCAAAATAATATCCATGAACTCTCTGACCTGTATGTCCAAGTGGACATTTGAAAATGGAGAAAGCTTAGAAGGTAATTTTCTCATGGACCAAAGTGGAGGCTTATAAATCTCACTAACCAGTATGCTTGTGGCATTGCTGCTGACATGTCTGTTTGATGGATTTTTGATTTCCTGTCACTTTTGAACAAAACAAATAGCCCTGACATCTGTTTGTTCTTGCCACTGGCATGCTGGAGATCGGCGTGGTGAGGTTTGATAACACAGTAGAGTTCTATCTCGTCGGAATGATTAAGACCTCACTTTCAGCTGTATCTTCAGCTCCACTCTGAACCAGCTCCTCTAGGTAGCTGGACTTAATAAAATGAGGTGCTTGCCTTGTTCGGAGATCATTAGGAGGTAGGAATGCAATTTCTTCAAGAATTATCCATAGTGAGAGAATTCGAGTGACTCTTGGGAGTTGCTTCAGAAAAGAGGGCAAATAAGTATTGATTGGTGAGACGTGTTTATTAGGTGATAAAAACCTATTTCTTTCTCTTGCAGGGAAGCTGCCTCTGTGTTTACTCTTTTTTTTTTTTTTTTTTTTTTGCAATCACTTCTTGGCCGTGGCTTCATTGGCAAAATTACTGGATGCAGTGTCAGGACACAGACTCAGTGGCTTAGAGAAGAAGAGACCCTCCTGCCGGAGCATGGACTGACACTCCACTTTGGAGCCTGCTTCAAATCAGGGGACTCATGGAGATGAGACCTTTTCAGCTGGAATTTTATGGCATGGTCTCTTTACGATCTTGTGAATAAAGGGAAGGAACATTTCAGATGATATCTGTGCT
The DNA here is from genome assembly GCF_014885135.2 of Alexandromys fortis. Classification (NCBI taxonomy): domain Eukaryota; kingdom Metazoa; phylum Chordata; class Mammalia; order Rodentia; family Cricetidae; genus Alexandromys; species Alexandromys fortis. The sequence continues at coordinate 17,282,620 of NW_026067896.1, read as the reverse complement.
TCCTCAAGATGTTTTGCTGATTTCCTGTGATGGTGTCAGGGCGGCTGAGGGGAGGATGAAGGCCCAGGTGAGGCACCTTGTGCTCACCAGCTGACATCATCAGTGTTCATAGGATCCAGGAGAGGATTCTGAAACACATAAAGGGGTTCAACCTGGTACCTCTTTCCTGAGAGATGGATTAGAAAGACAATGTGCCAGAACTGTGGTGAAGCTAAGCCACATGGGTACCATGGTCAGCTAACCACATGGGTACCATGGTCAGCTAACCACATGGGTACCATGGTCAGCTAACCACATGGGTACCATGGTCAGATAGCCACATTTCTACCATGGTCAGCTAACCACATGGGTACCATGGTCAGCTAACCACATGGTTACCATGGTCAGATAGCCACACGTATGCCAGGGCCAGATAGCCACATGGATACCATGATCAGTTAACCACATGTACACCTTGGTCAGTTAAGCCACATGTATGTTATGGTCAGCTAACCATATGTATACCATGGTCAGCTAACCACATGGATGCCGTGGTTAACTAAGCTACAAGTATACCATGGTCAGCTAGCCACATGTATACCTTGGTTGGTTAAGCCACATGCGCATGAACGTTTGACATTCTCGGAAGTCTGTACAGCCTTTAGGAGGTAGCGTGTAAACTCTGACTTGTTCTTCTGCAGGAACCCGGAGCATGGAGTGAGGATCATAAGGTGGGGGCTGGCTGTGGCTCCCACTAACTTGTTTGTGATGTGGCACAGACTCTACAGTTGTGCTTTTGACTAGTAAAATGGGAGTAACCAGGCATGGTTCTTTCTGCCTGTGGGTTTAGCATGAAGAACACAGTTTGGAGCCGGTCAGATAGGTGTGGATTAAACCCAGGTTCGGCCACAGTGTATGTACATCATTTTAAAACCTTTCCCAAGTTAATTTAATAAAAATTGTGCAATGAGGTGATGACGTTAAATGAGGCTACTGTACTGACCTAAGATGGTTTATAGAATTGTTAAATAGGATCCATTATTATTGAAATGATTTTTGAGCATTTGCTTTTCTGTATTTTTTTTAAAGACAGGGTCTGATGTAGCCTAGGTTTGCCTCAAACTCTCTATGCATCCAAAAATGATCTTGAACTTCCAATCCTTCTGCCTCTGTCTCCAGAGTGCTGGGATGACGGGTGGGTGCTGAGGACTGAACTCAGGACTCAGGGCTCCGTGCACGCTGGCAAGCTCTGTCCCAGTGGAGCTCCATCCCCAGCCTGGGCATCAGCTTCTCAGTGGTGATGTAGATGGTCTTAGTGTTTGCAATTCAGATGACATTAGTTTGCATTTGTCATGATGAGAAGCCAAAATATAAATGCACACCATCTAAGAGAAAGCTTGAAAGGAAGTAATAATTTGAAATTCATCTTTAGATAAAAATTAGGCCATTATTGAAAAGACTTAGGGAAATTGTTCTCTTTTTTTCTCTTTTACTATTTGAAATGTTTTTTTTTCTTCTGCTTAGTGCATTGATGAATGTCAAAGCAGTTGTACTTTTTCATGCCAGCCTGCCACCGTGAGCCTTTTTTCATTGTGTGTGAGCTATTTGTGCTGCTGGAGTTTTGTCTCCGGGGATAATTTCCCTTCGTTTCCTCAGCATTTTCCTCTGCCGTTGCGTTGAAAGGAAACCGAGTGGTAGAAGTCAGAGCATATTTTGACCTTGTTTTCCAGTTAGCAAATGGCATTGGAATAATTTTCCTCTTCCAAAAGTAAGTGAATTATTATGGATGAGAGTGGCAAGCATTTTTTTTACTTGGAGGTTGATGTTGGAGTAAATACAGCTCTCTGCACTAAAAAGCTCACAAGGCCAGAGTTCTCTTCCTTAACCACCTGTTAGGATCACTTGGGAGACTTCATTTCATCTCACAGTGCAAGGTGCACCCTGACCAACAAATCAGAGTCTCTGAATATGGAATCTTGGGGTCACTCACTACCTTTAAAGTTCCTCAGGCGTGCCCACTGTCAGGGTCATTTGCATACATTTTCTGATTTCTTTCTTCTTATTTTACTTCTTATCTACTCATTTATTTTAGATAGGATCTCACTATTGCAGCTCAGGCTGGTCCAATGCTGGTTGTGACCTCCAAGCTTGTGGCAGCCGAACTGCTTTACCCAGTTCTTGATTTCTTCCTTACCATGTGCGAGGCGGGATAGAGTCTTTGCCTTGGGAATTTTCACTGAGAGAATGAGGCAGAGAGACTGAATTTGTGCTGGATTCCTTGAAGCTGGGGTGGGCTGGTGCAAAAGTGCGTGGGTCCTGACGACTGCTCTGGTTAAGTAAGGTGGCCTAAGGTCACCTTAGACACCCTACAGGACCTGCCTGGTTAAAGGTGGGGGGCTGCTGCTAAGCCCCAGCCTCTGCAGCTGGCCACATGGCTGCTTTCTGTGGTGCTCGCAATGTTCGCCTTCCCAGGAACTGACGGAGGAGGAGGAAAAGGAGGAGGAGGAGAAGCCTTTTAACTTTCATGTGTCAAGAACAAATTCAGAACTGTTCCCTCTCTTCTGTTTGCCATGCGTGTTTGCCAGCCAGTACTTCAGAGCCCATGCGTTTACAGCAGGGGTCCTCAACCTTCCTGGTGCTGCGACCCTTCCGTGCAGCTCCTCATGCTGTGGTGACCCCAACCATAAAATTACTTTTTTTTTATTACTTCATAACTGTAGTTTTGCTATTGCTATGAACTGTAATTTAAGTATCTGTGTTTTCTGATGATCTTGTGTAGGCGGAGACTGCTCGTTTGTTTTTTCCGGCCGCCCAGACCTGAATAATCACACAGAAACTATATTAATTACAACACTGCTTGGCCAATGACTTAGGCATATTCTTAGCTAACTCTCACACATCTTAAATTAATCCATTTCTATTAATCTATATATTGTCACGAGGCTGTTGCTTACTGGTAAAGGTTCCAGTGGCAGCTCTCTCCTTTGGTAGCTACATGGCATCTCCCTAACTCTGCCCTCTCTCTCTATATTTCTGTTCGGCTTTCCCACCTGGCTTTATTCTGCCCTGACATAGGCCCAAAGTAGCTTCTTTATTAACCAATGGGAATAGAAAAAATATTCAAAGCATCCAGAGGGGAGTCCCACGTCAGTGTTGGAGGTCTCAACTCACAGGTTGAGAATCACCCTAACAGCTACTTGGGGTGGCTCACTACCATGTGTTACTCCAATTCTAGGTGTTCTAATGCCCCCTCCTGCCCTTTGAGGGCACTGCACCCATGTGCATGCTCCCCCCCCCGCCCCAGAGTTAAAAAGAAAAATAAAATATTTATAAAAAATATTCCAAAGCTGGTGCTGGAGAGATGGCTTAATGGTTAAGAGCACTTTCTGCCCTTCTAGAGAACCCAAGTTTAGTTCCCAGAACCTACATCAGGAGGCTCCCAACCTCCCATAATTCTAGCTGCAAGGGATCTGAAACCCTTTTCTGGCCTCTGGGACTTACCCACATACATATGATGTCCACTCATGCAAACATACATAGACACATACATAAAAATAAAAAAAACAAACCCTTAGAAATCTTCATCTTTTTAGAATTAATTAGGCTTTTTTAGTTTTTAAAAATTGCATATCTACTGTCAAAGTGTGTACTTGGCCATCTACTGAGGAGGATGAGAAATGTCAAAGTCAGGAGTGTGTCCTCATTGGACACACTGGACACAAGCTGGGGGAAGGTTCAGTCACAGGCCTGGCTTCCTGACAGCGTTGCTGAGCCTGTCCTTCAAGGTGCGGTTATACAGCGATGGGAGACTGTACAGACACCCACAGAACTGCTACAGTGCCATGCAGGCTCAACGCTTCTCCCCCACAGACTCTGATTCTTGCAACACTCAGCTGGGACTCTGGATTTGCATTTTGAAGCAAGTTCCCTGGGACATTTGTTGTTCTTCACACAGACAACATTTTGAGAAAAACAGATGGGGCGGGGAACGTTTTGGTCTCTGCCTCTCCTGCCATTTCAAAAGGTTTTGCATCGGTTGAGTCCACTGGTCAGTACATGTGACCACTCAGATGGCAGTGCTCTCAGAAGGAAGTGAAGCTAGCCTGAGTGGTTTTCACCAGGAGGATTCTTATGTCTTCAATCACCGGTGGATGGAAAAGACACTATGCTCTTTTCATATGAATTACTTTGAGCATTTTATAGGCATTGCCTGTGTATGAATTAATATCACATCTCTCAGACATTGTGGGGCACGTAGTATAAACAACTGATACCATTCTTTTAAACTCTACATCTTTATAAAAGTCATTTACATCATTTTCCCCCTTAATTGTGTATATAGTTCTTGCTTTTGTAAATGGAATTTATCGAGGAAGACTCTTCAAGGCCATCGTTTTATTTTTAACTCTTTTGAGTCCCATTCAGGTTTGTGAAAGGCCCTGTCTAATGGGTGTTTGTTCTTTGGATTCTAGATGCCTTGTGACTTTTCCTTTTCCTCACTATTTTCTGCCACCATTGCTGGGTCGCCCCTCGTAGCCTCCCTCTCATTTGCGGGGGGGGGGGGGGGGGGGGAGGTTAGGGAGTCACGTGACTACACAGTTTGTGTCCAGTAGCAGCGAACAGCATCTGGCCAGGCTGCGAAAGCTGCCTTGCTCACATTAAAATGAATGAACGACCTTCAGATTTCCTGCCTTCAACCACAGCCATGTGACTGCTGTGTCAAGATAGGCGAGATGTGGCTCGAACTCATTTTTCTTGCTGAGCAAACCCTTGTCTCCCCAGCTGTGTTTGTATTTTCATGTGCATTCTGCTCTACAACGTGAAACAACATGGATTAAAGTCCAAATGGAAATGCCTATGGCTGAGACTTTTTTTTTAAGCAGGAAAAAGTGTTTTAAATTCAGTGTTACTGTGAGTTAGAGCTATGAAACACTATCCTGTAGAAATAAAGGCATTTTTTTTCCCAATGGCTATTTATGGGTAAACATTACTGTAGTTTTTCTGTCGACTTAGCAGCTGGAAATAAATCTACTGATATTTTAATTACCGTCTGAGGCCCCACAGCCACCTAGTCAGTGCTCCACAGGCCACTTAGGCCGCTGCCTTGAAGGCCCCCCACTCTGTCTCACCGTAATAAGCAGGCTTAAACCAAATCTCTATTGTTCTATTTACCAACAAAGACTCGGAAGTCAGATGTGAGGGTGAAAACTTGCTATGTCAGAGAAGCCAAGAAGCAACCAGCTGACCTTGCTTTTTTGAGACACCACAAAAGTCCATCTCTTCCTTGTCCTGCAAAACATATAGGCTTCCTCCTGAATATTAACCTTCATCAGGCGATGAAAGGAGACAGAGACAGAGACCCACAATGGAGCACCGGACTGAAATCTCAAGGTCCAAATCAGAAGCAGAAGGAGAGAGAGCACAAGCAAGGAACTCAGGACCGCGAGGGGTGCACCCATACACTGAGACAAGGGGGATGTTCTATCGGGAACTCACCAAGGCCAGCTGGCCTGGGTCTGAAAAAGCCCGGGTTAAAACCGGTCTCGCTGAACAGAGTGGACAATGAGGACTACTGAGACCTCAAGATCAATGGCAATGGGTTTTTGATCCTACTGTACCTATTGGTTTCGTGGGAGCCTAGGCAGTTTCGTGGATACTCACCTTACTAGACCTGGATGGAGGTGGGTGGTCCTTGGACTTCCCACAGGGCAGGGAACCCTGATTGCTCTTTGGGCTGACGAGGGAGGGGGACTTGATTGGGGAAGGGGGAGGGAAAGGGGAGGCGGCGGTGGGGAAGAGACAGAAATCTTCAATAAATAAAAAACCATAAAAACTGCCAAACGGTAACCACACCCTTTCCTCATTTTCATCTCCCCAATCCAAATTCCTTGTTTGTCTATGGCTAATTACGGTCAGCAAGTCTTTAGTTCCGCCCCCTGGTTCAAGCTTTAACTTAATTGACAGCCTCAGGAGTGTCAGGGTACAATCAAAATACCCCAGAGCACACAGCTTTCTTGGGGACGTCACCTCTCCCGGCATAATCTGTGTTTAGTGGTTGTAGTAGCAAGCCTGATTTCGCCATCTGCTTCGGAGAAGAAGGCGGTAGGTAACAGGGTGGCCACGCCTCCCTCCCTCAAGGTAAGCGAATAAAATTTCTCTGATATATAAAAAAAGGCAACCATTATTGGTTGACCCAATGGGCCGAGGGAAAAGGACTAGAGGCTTTAGGGGAAGAAATGAGGCACACTGTCCATAGTAGAGCTGGATGGCTCAAAAAAGGAAGTGGGGGCGGGGCAGAGCTGCTTCTGGTTGTCCTGAACCTCTGGTCTGCCTCCTGTACATTGTTTCAGAGAGGGTCTTCTCTCTCTCTCTCTCTCTCTCTCTCTCTCTCTCTCTCTCTCTCTCTCTCTCTCTCTCCTCTGTCTGTTTTAACTTGGATGTGTTTGAGTGGCTCTCTGTGCCTTGTTACTAATGTACCTGTCTAGACGCTATTGATGTTTTCCTTTGCTAGAGTCAGGACTGGGTGACGACCTTGCTTTTAGGAGTAGACTCTGGTTCATCCAGCATTTAAGGAACTCTTGTGTGTAAGGTAAGTACTGGGTTCATCATCTCTTTTGACTGACTTGATCTAAGAGGTCATTAGACAGCTTGACTGTTGTTATACCGACGAGACAGTGACAGTCATCAACTGGCCATAAGACCCTAGGTCGCTGCTTCTTAGGTAGAGCAAACTGTGATTATTAATTTAAGGGACACAGGAAAGAAAGGTCAGCATAAGATGTACTGTGTAGAGACCATAACAAAAAACATACAGGTTGCTAGTTCCAAAGCTTACTGTCAGATGCACAGCTGTGGATAGGGCCTAAATTAGGGAGGGTCACGTGGCATCTTAGAAGAGAATACCTTCTTATAGGTCTAGCCTCATAGAGAGAAGGGTGGAGCAGCCCCCCATGACCATCTTTCCATAGCCAGGAGCTTTGCAGTGCACAGCAGTTAAAGGGGTTGGAGCACTCAGGCATGGCCTCATTTACCTTCAGGCTCTAACAGTCTGGTCTCATGGCTTACATACAGGTCAGAGCTACAGTGGCAGAATAGTATCTCCCTGAAGCTTTTGGGGTGAGGGGACAGGGAGACATATTAACTATTGTTGGCTGACCCCCAAACCCCATACCTTTAACAAAACCTTAGAGAGACTGAGGCTGGTGGAGAAAGAGTGGGGAAGGGACATCCCGAGAATGACAAACCCAATGCCAGGACAACCTAGGGTAGAAATTAAGTAACAGAAGTTAGCTTTCTATAAACCAGTTTGCAAAAACATGTAGACGTTTCAAATGTATTATTTCTTGCACACCTTAACCACCCTTGGACCACACGGGGAACTTGAAAAATGATTGTTGTCTGGGCCTCACCCATGAAGACTCTGCTTTATTGGCTTCCCTGCAGCCCTTGTGTTAGGTTTGGGGAGCCTCTACCCATGGTCATAAGCCTGGGCAGTGATTCTCACTGACTTTAGAGGAATGGTCTAATGGGTGGACCCTGTAAGAAGCTAGCTGGGGAGGAAGTCTCACAAAGACCCTTCCCTTTGGTGGTTGCCTGTAGTCCCTTACTAAGAGATCGGTTTATTATCTAATGAAGAAGACACTCCAATGTCTCCTAATTATTAATAGAAGAAAAATGATGTAAATAATTTCTCACCGCAGGCAACCCATCTGTTGAAATAAGAGTGGCGGCGGGGCTGCATCCCCAGCACCCCAGCCGCCTGGCTAGCTTATGCCCAAAATAACAACACACAAACTGTATTCTTTTAAACACTGCTTGCCCATTATATCCAGCCTTTTCTCGGCTAACTCTCGCACCTGGACTAGCCCATTTCTAATAATCTGTGTAAGCGCCCCAAGATGCGCTTACCAGGAAGATTCTAGCCTATGTCCATCCTGGGTCGAAGCTGCCTGGGAGAGCGGAGCCTGGCGTCTCTGCTCCAGAGAGCAGAGCTGTCGAGTCTGAGCTCACTTCCTCTTCCTCCCAGCATCCTGTTCTGTTTACTCCTTCCACCTATGTTTTAACCTATCAGGGCAAGCAGTTTCTTTATTTAATTAACCAATGACCTTCCTCCATCACCCATCTTCTTGTGATCAGACATTTGACTTGCTTTTTCTGAAAGCAGGATCCTAGGTAAAGAAAGAAAAAAAAATCCTCCTGACTCTTCTTGCATATCTCATGGTGTTGACCTCCGCCCCTGCATAACCAGACCCGTGAACTATAGACCGACACGCTGTACACAAAGTCGTAGAGAGAAAATGGCAGTCACCCCTAAAATAAACTCCACGGAGCCATTCTCGGAGAAGGTTACAGCCATTTCATGCCTGCCATCTGGTAGCTGCTGATGGAATCATTACTTCTCTGTGTTGGTGCCAAGATGAACTTTTAGACCAACGACAGAGGAGAAAATGCTATTTGCTCGCATGTTTTTGCTTTGCTGTTTGGAGTTTAGGTGTCTCCTTGAATTCAGAAGTTCGTCAATTGTTCAGACATTGAAACTGACACATTGCTGTTTTATTTTTCCACCTAGAGGATTGAGGGAGATTACTTGCTGGATGGAAGCCCCCACGGTCATTTGTGTTTCTTTAAGGATGTGTTCCGTAGTCTTATCTTTTGAAACTAAAGTTGCCCTTGTTAGTCAGTAAAAGAAAAAAAAAATCTTTCTGGCCTTTAGGATAGGAGCTTCTTTTTTGGTGGGGTTAGGGGAGATTGCTAGAAATTCAAGATATAAAATCATGCTCAGGTATGGGTCATATAGGAGCTATAAGAGAAACCAACTTTGTTTTCAATGCATGGTTGTAAATGTGTCTTTTTTTTTTTTATCTTAAAAGCCCCTATGATGCTAGAAAGAAAAGGGTATGATGAATGAATGGCCCCAGAGTACAGTTTATTCTAATGGAAATGGGATGTTGGAGATTGTAAGGGATGTCCCAGGGAGGCCATACCTGTGGCTGATTAGATTTGGCTGTCTATGAGGAACCCTATTGTCTGCTGTTTTCCTTTGCAGATAGCATTTCAGACACTCAGGCTCTGGCAGGAAGGTTTAGAGTGTTCGATCACTGTCTTCTCTTTTGGCTCCCCCGTCCCCCACCCCTGGCAATACATCCTTAGGTAGAGCAGGAAAGAGTTCAATGCTGTTTCCTCCCTGGCTTCTTGCAGACTGGCTATCTGCCTTTGGAAAGCTTTCTGTCACGTGACAGGTGCAAGCTTACTGCAAATTTTAATTACAGCTTTAAATTAGATTAAACATTATGGGTACGGTTACAACTGGAGCCAGTGTAACAGAAAATAACCCTTATGTGTGAAGCCAGAAACTAGCTCTGTAACCTGTTCTCTTCGGTGTTAATTGTTCTGCCGTGCAGTATAAGAATGACTTCCTGGGAGAAATGAATGTTAAGAATGTTTTTAGGCCTTAGTGAAGGGACAGGGTTTGTGGAGACAAACTGGGGGAGAGCAGAAGCAGGCAGACTATTACTTTTGTTTTTTTTTGATCTGATTTACCTCTGATACTGTTATGCCCACACCGTGGCATCCCCCCAAAATCACTATGGATTGCACACTCTTATTCAAAAGCAAAGAGCCTTTATTCAAGCTTGAGCTCGGAGCCTCCATCCATCTGACATAGTGGTGAGATTGGAGAGACATGAGCCCAGTTGGGGTGGGTTTATTTATTTTTTTTTAACCATAGCAGAGGTTGGGGTGAGGGGTCTCTAAGGTTCAGGACCCCTGGTTAACTGGCATTTGTCTAGGAGTGTCTTGGTGAAAGGGGCTCAGGGATGTCTGGTGATCCTATCTAGAATGACTGGAAAGTGAGGTATCTCCTTTGGAACCTTAGGTATTTCCCCTTGGATGGTCTGTTCCTGGGTGGTGCCTGGGTGGTCTTAGTTTGTGATTTTCTCTAGAACCAGGTATTGCCTTAGGGTAATCTGAAACTCAGGCCTCTATTGAGCTTGTCATGACTGGGCCCTACATTACCTCTTCCTGTGGCCCATGGCCTGTGACTCTCAGAATAGGGCACCTGTTCCCTTGGAGACCCAGGGCCATCTCTGAGATGCATATGAAGAAACCCCTTGATGCAACTGCTTTTCTCAAAATTTTAATATTAAAGCAAACTCCTAACCTTGTAGAACATAAAGTTGCAATGAACAACATATTTTAAAAGAAAGGCAACAGACGCAAGAGCCCTTGGAATTGGAAGAAAGTTTTGTTTGGGGCATTTGATATGTGTGTGGTGTTTCCTAACTCCAAGCAAGGGCCAGGGGAGGTTGAATATAATGGGCAAGTGTTATAATAGGAGCGGCGGGGCTGCGTCCCCAGCACCCTGGCTGCCTGCTAGCTTATGCTCCGAAATAATTACATGGACACTGTATTCCTTTAAAAACTGCTTGGCCCATTAGCTCTAGCCCTTATTGGCTAATTCCGATATCCTGATCAACCCATTTCTAGTAAACTGTGTAGCATCAGTCTTACAGGGAAGATTCTAGCCTACTTCTATCCTGGGTCTGAGCTTCATCGTGTGTGCCTCAGAGAGCAGAGCTATCACGTCTGCCCGGGAGAAGGGAGCATGGTGTCTCTGAGCTTACCTCCTCTTCCTCCCAGCATTCTGTTCTGTTTACTCCCCCCACCTATGTTTTAACCTATGAGGGGCAGCCAAGCAGTTTCTTTATTTTTTAACCAATGACCTTCCTCCATTAGGCAAGCCAAAGCCTGGCAATTGACTTTGGTTCAGATGAATAGTGGTGCTGGAGTCAGTCTCTTCTCAGAATACACCGGGGCCCTGGTCTGTTGGTGGGATCTGATTTCTTTCTCTGAATACACTGGAGAACTACTAATTAAAGTCATTGTCAATCATGGAAATTCCCAGAAATCCCATGTCTTTCAGTGTGAGCCTTACATCCCAAAAGCCCAAACCCTTCTTCTAAAAGCAATGGAGGCAAATAAGGCTATACAGTGGTGGCACATGCCTTTAATCCCAGCATTCAGGGGGCAGAGGCAGGCAGATCTCTGTGAGTTCAAGGACAGTCTGGTCTATAAAGCAAGTCCCAAGACAGCCAGGACTCTTACACAGAGAATTCCTGTATCAAAAAACAAAACAAAATAAAAAAAGAAATTGAGGAAAATAAACTCAGCCAGACCTTGCCATCAGTCACATCATAGATTATCTTGAATACTTTGCCAGAGCTCTTCATTGAGAAGAACGTATGCACACATTGCACATTGTATAGTATATTTGTTTTCTTTGTAGTGTGTAGGCGTGAAAAGTTTCTGTACCTCAATAAGTCTCTCTACCAACGAAGCAATTCAAATCAGACCAAATCAAACCGAATTAGAAAACAGCAACAACAAACCAGATTTAATGGCTAAAACACTCCCGGATGATTTTCCAGCCCCTGAGAGAGGAGATGAGAAAGGAAGACCAGGAAATGAGGGGTCTGTTTTCTGGGGAGCAGTTTAAGTATCCTGTGGGAGTGGCCTTGAGCATCTCAGGGAGGGGGTTCATCATTTGGTGGGCTTTCTGAGATGCAGCAGGGTTTGAAGAGAGATGGGGGAGAGGCTTGAGGTGGAGCTTCCACTGGAACACTCCAGCTTCCCCACGTGCTGGTGTTTCTAAAAGGAGGCGTCAGCTACATCTGTGTCCCACATCAATCTCTAACAATTGATCTGCATTGCAGTGTTCAGTCAGGGGGATCTCGTAGTGACTTTTCCTTGACCAAGGCAACTTATAAAAGAACACATTTAATTTGACAACTCATAATTCCAGAGGGTTAGACTCCATGACCATCATGGTAGAGACCACGACAGCAAGTAGGCAGGCATGCTGTCAGAGCAGTACCTGAGATATCATCTGATCCCCAAACCCAAGGCAGAGAGAGAGTTAACTGGGAATGATTAACCCCACTCCCACTGACACATCCTCAAACAAGTCTACACCTTCTACTCCTTCCCAACCGGTTCCCCCAGCTGAGGGCCTGGTATTAAAACATGTCAGCCTATGGGGAGTATTTTCCTACAAACCACCGTAGAGTATAATTAGTCTCAAAGGTGTAAAATACCAAAGAGAAGGGAAAAAAAATGAAACAGTCTTTTGATTCCTGGCTCTTGTAATTACAGTGGTGGGGCTGGCACTGCCTCCGTAAAGCCAGGTAGCAGAACTCCCTTCTGGAGTGTTCTCTTAAGTGCATTCTACCTGTCTTCTGAGAACTGCGTGGAAGCTGCTAGCAGGCGAGCCCAGCCTCCCTGTTTATTTGAAGAGTACATACGTTTCTGGGAAGGAAGAAAAGTCAAGCAATGCCTGAGCTTCTCTGTTGAAGCAGTGTCTCTGGTTGAGGGTTGAATTTCCACTTTTAAAACTCAAATTTGCAAGTAAATTCTGTAATAGATTAAAAATCTTTCCATCTGGTTGGATTCAAATATCCCTTGAAAAGGACTATGGACTAATTCTGTATGTAGTTAGCTCTATGTGTCATGATAGATGAGACTGAAGACCCAGGACTGGAAGCTGAACTAGAATCCTGGAAGTGCCATGTGCCGGCTGTGTCATTGGAGTTCTTGGGGGTTCATCTAGAAGGATAAGGCTAGGGGGTTGGGCTTGCTTTTTTTGTGTTGTCTAGAGGATGAAGTGAATTAAGACAAAGCTACAGTGGGAGCAATGCCTGCCTGGGTCACAGTCAACATTCAACCATCTCCAGAAGCTGTTGTGGGCAGTTGATGTACATTATTGAAACACAAGGTAGATTGAGCCATAGAAGTCATGTAGACTCGGGTATTTCTGTTTGAGAAGATTTTAAGTTATCAATTTCATTTCCTTCATGGTTGGTGGGCAATTCCAGGGTTTTATTGCACATTGAGGGAGTTGTGGCCATTTTCAAGATGGATGGATCTACGTCATCTGCATTTTTTTCTGGCGTTTCCTGAGATGATCATCTAAAGCTTTGCTGGTCATTAGCCATCGTCCCCTTTATTCCTGATATGTGTCTTGGTAGATATTGGTCAATTTCATATTTCATTGATCTTTCAAAACACCAACACTGCCTCATTTTTTCAATTTTTTTAAAGACTTCATATGTTTGTTTTATATGTACTGTTCATGGGCTGCAGTTGTTCTGTTACTGTTTTTGTGTGTGTGTGTGTGTGAGAGAGAGAGAGAGAGGGAGAGAGAGAGAGAGAGAGAGAGAGAGAGAGAGAGAGAGAGAGAGAGAGAGAGAGAGAGTGTTCACCCACGGCCATGTAGAGTTCAGAGGTTAATGCCTAATATTTTTCTCTGTCATTCTTTACTCTATTTTTTGAAACAGTTTCTCACTGAACCCAGAGTTCTCCATTTCAGTTTGACTGGCTAGCTAGTCAAATTGCGCTCCAGAGAGTGTTTTACTCCCACCCCTACTTCCATCCCTCTCCCTGGTGTGCCATGTTTACAGACACATGCTGCCATGCCTGACTTGTGTGTGTGGGTGCTAGGGATCTAAACTCAGGTTCTCAGTCATGATCAGCAAGCACTTTCCCCATGTAGCCATTTCACCAGCTCTGTCAGTGACTTCTTCTAATTTGATGTCGTCTTCCAGCTTGTTCCTCTGGGCACGTTCCACCTTTCCAGTTCTCAGTATGGCGCTGCTGCTTCTGGGACACGCTCTGAACCTGTGTCAGGAGCTGGGCTCATGTTGCATTTTTATCAGTCTCTGATACTAATCCCATCTTGAGCCAATGGAAATCCAAATCTGTAAATGAAAGAGCCAGAGTTGGGGAATTTCGTCTCTCCTTCCATGCTCTCTTTTGTTTCTTCTTTCCTTTTCTTTGCTTCTCTTTTCATTTTTTTCCATTTTCTTTTCTTTTTCTCTCCCCACCCTAGTTATTTCTAAGACCAACCATATTCTTCTTCATTTTGCCAATGTTATGTTTTAGCATAAAAAAGCAAACTTGAAACTGTTACTACCCTTTAAATGGGTAATATTACATACTTAGGGTTTTATTTTGCATTTGAATTCAAGTTTGTCCATCGCATCTACAACTATTGATCCTCTTATTGTGTGCCTAGCTCCACTGGATGCTTGAGAGATGGAAACAGTTTATGTAACTTAGGAAGTTTTTCCATGGACTTTTTTAATGATTATTTGCGTATCATTTATGAATTCCCTTTGCACATAGTTGTGTATCTGCCTGCTACCCTCCCCTCATTTCCTTATATTATTTGTTGATAAATGCTTTACCTAAATCCATAAAAGATATAAAATTAAAAGAATTCTTTCCACAATTCACTTAATATGTATTTTGCTTTATTACCTTACCTATTCAAATGGAAATATCTTACTAAAAAGATGGGTCTAGATTACCTTCACTCATTTTATAAATCTTAATATATATAATATATACACACATATATGTATATGTATGCATGTATTTTATATATGTATATATATATAAAATATATGAGGCCAATGGTCACTGCATTCAATTGAGCTGTGTGTTCTTGGATAAGTCACTTCTATGAGTACTGGATTTATTTATCTTGAAATAAAGTAAGTAGACAACTATAATGAGTCTTTCTCTGTCCCAACAACCAGCTCCCAAATAATGATATAGAGGGACTTATTAATTATGAAAGCTTGGCCTTAGCTTTGGCTTGTTACTAACTAGCTCTTATAACTTAAATTAACACATTTCTATTAATCTGTGTGTTGCCACATGGCTCGTGGCTTCTACCTGTCCTCCTGCGTGTCCTGCTTCCTTTGCGTCCGGCTGGTGACTCCGCTTTCTTTATTATTTCCAGAGTTCTCTCTCTCTGCCCTGAATTCCCGCCTGTCTCTCCTGCCTACCTATTGACTTTTCAGATTTTTATTATGCAATCACAGCAATACATTTTCACACTGTGTACAAATATCCCACAAGAGACAACTTTAAAGAGCAAAGACACATTTTTATTTTTTTTAAACAAAAGTATAAGTACAATCTTCACTCTTCATCACAGAAACCTTTTTGTGCAGGAGACAGAGATTATTACAGAAAACCACAACCAATGAATCTACGTGTTTGTGGAGCCCAGGGCCAAGGGATACATCTACAAAACACTCCCCCAGCTAAGTCCCAGGGAACATTGTGGAAGATGGAGCAGAAAGATTGAAAAAGTGGAAGGATTAGAAACTTTGCTGTGAGATTGCGTCTCCTGGTATCATTATATGGACTCGACAGGTTATATTTGGGAACATATATATATTATATATATATAAAATTATTTGTATGTGATAATAATTGATGAAAAAAGAGGCCATGAAATCTGAAGGCATGTGGGGAGAATAACTGAGTGAGTTTGGAGGGAGGAAAGAGAAGGAAATTAAAATACAATTTCAAAAATTAATGAACAAACTACAGAAAAACAAAAGTGTCCGAGATTTTTTTCCAACATTTTAACCCCGATAATACATGTATAGTGTCACTGTACAGCGGAAGTCGGACACTGTCCCCTGTAAGAGTGCCTGTGTGGTTGAAGGAAACCATTTCAGCGGGAGCTGGTGGCAGTGGCAGGGTGCAATTGCAAAGGAACCTGCCTGGACTTCATTTTGTCATTTTGTTTTCTTTTAAAATGATGCTGGGTTTGTGTTTCCCAGACATCAGAGGCAGTAATGAGAGGTCCGGGGTGACAATCCCTTGAGGCCAGCAAGGCTTCCAACAAAGCCTAACACTCTCTGATGAGCTCAGGCTTCAATTTGGAGGGGCCATGAGCTGGGTTCTTCTCCCACTGCCACTGGTCATACTAATCACCATTCTGCTTGCTTCACTCCTGATGGTCATTCCTCTTATCTGAGCAGGACCTTTGAATTTATTAAGTATTTTATATACATATCATTTTCTTTAGCCCCTGGAAGGAGCTTTGTGAAGTAAAGGGGTTTTGAGGACGAGGAGCCCAAGACTCAGTGGAGATGTGTCTTACCCAAGAATGAAGTTATTAAGTGGGCGCATGGCCGTCTTCTATCAAACAGCAAAAGTAAGTGTATAGTAAGTTCCTGTGGAAGAAAAGATGAACGTCTATACAGCCTTTGACTTATGTCTCCCACCACAAACTTATTCTTTTCTAATATTATAACTGCCTTTGCTTTATTAATTTTAAAATAAAAATATAATTACATCATTTCCCCCTTTCTTTTCCTCCCTCCAAACCCTTCTATGTACCCCCAAACCCTTGATTCCTCTCAAAATCACGGACGCTTTTTCTCTAGTTGTTATACACACACACACATACACGCGTGTGTGTATAAATATAGAAATACATCCTATCCAGCCTGTATAATGTTGCTGTGTGTATACATTTCTATAGTGGACAACTTGGTATTATATAGCAAATTAGGGGACTCGTCCCTGGGGAAGACTTTTTCCATCATTCCTTAGTCATCTGTCATTCTTGTTCTGTGTGTGGGGTCCCACGAGATTTCCCCTCCCATGTTAGGTTTTCCAGCACTGGACTTTTCAGATCACGACAAAACGTGTTCTTTACCAATGTCATGTCATTATAGCGCAGTCCTATTTTTTTTTTTCTTTCCCAGAGGTGAAAAATATTTCATCTGGACTTCCGTGATTATAATTGAGTAAGTGTAGAAATACAGCTATGGGGAAAAGATTCTTTCATTAAATCCCCATTAACTACCCATTGTGGCTGCTCTATTTCTCGCTGTGATTTTTGACTATACAGTAATAAAGCTATGGCAGGTGAGATTAAGTAAGATTTTATTGAAAAAAAATGAAACAGGATTAACACATGAGAGATTTAAAAAAAGCTCCAGATTAAAGGGATGGCAGTTCAAGTGCTGGCTGGCGCCTGCCATGGACTAACGATGTGACGGGACAGCTTCATTACCTGCTCTGAATTCGAGTTTGCTTATTCACAACATAAAGGTGATAATGACTTTGACACGAACATTCTCCAGTTTCCTACAAAACATGACAATTGATACAGCTTTCTTAACAATCCACTCCCTCAGCTTGTAGGTTTGGGCTCTAAAATCCGGGGTTTTGTGTTTCCCAAGAGTTAGTTCTCAGAAGGCTTATGCCTATTGTGCTGGGTTCATTTAGTATATCGTCTGTGATCTGAACTAGTGTGCTGCTTTACTGTCCCTACCAACAGCCCATCAAAACCTCCGTGCCCTAAAAATACCTTCTTGGAGGACTCAAGTCAGAATTGGGCTTTTATGGACTAAAATGTTTTCTTTTGCCGAAGCTGGAAGGAAGAGCCTGTTGCTTGCCTCCTATACCCACCCACCCAAAGGTGGCCACATACCTTTGCTTGTGGCTCAATCTTCAGACACCAGCGTAGCACTTGCAAATTGTCCTCTGACTTTCCATTTGTCCTTTCAGTTAGGACCCTGTGACTAGGTTTGGGTCTACTCGATAATCCACGATAATCTCCTTAAGTCAAAATCCTTTATCATATCAAGTAACGTGTTGAAGATCCCAAGGACATTATTTGGCTTACCACAACCCTTGGAGGGAGGAGGAGGGGCAGGGAGGCAGGGAAGGAAAGAAGCGGGAGAGAAAGACGTACCACAGAGAATGAGTGATAATTTTTATGTATTGTAAGTTTTTTTTCTTTAATAAGACCTGTTATATTAAGTTAAGAAAAATTGCGTTTGAATTTAATGTGGACTAGGTAACAGAAAGCAGCTGGGGCAGCTGTGGAACTCCCTGGCCTATCTGTACTCTGATTACTTCAGAAGTGTCTTTATGCTCTTGATTCATTTAGAAAAACAGCCTGTAATGACCAAGGTCTAATATGCTCTTGGTTTGTGCAAGAACGATGATGTAGAGGAAAACAAACACTGTTTACCACAACAATGTTTCCCAGTTGAAGATAAAGATAACATTTTGACAGGCCTCTGTTGTACCCATGAGCCCTTTGTCCACACTAGTCATCACTACAGTTTATGGGGTTCTCAGCAGGGAAGACCGCGGATGATGCCCCCCCCCCCCCATCAGCAGCTGGCACAGCTCCTTCTGCCACTGTGAAAGCTGGCCACCAGGAAGGACGCTCCTTGTCAGTGCCAACTCGATGCCTCCATATCCTGTGACCAAAGTGTGTGGTGTCGTCAGTAACTGGGCCTTACCACGGCGTTCTGGTGGGCAGTTCAGAGCAGGTACAGTCAAATGGATTGCTTTGAGAAGGTCCCTGGGACATCCTGACTATCAGCTGGTGGGGTGGTTTCCTAAACACCTGGCCCTGAATTTTTCATTTACAGCCTATGGCTTTTCAGAGTATCATTATTCCTTACATTCTTTTATATGAAAAAATATGTGTATTTGGCAAATTTATAGGATGGTGGGTTTCCATGTGGCTGTCTCAAGCATCCTTAGTGCTTGTTCTTTCTCCGCTGAAGCCCTTCCCTCCCTACCCACCTCTCACACGAGCATATGGGTACCACAAGGTAGACGTGAGAAATTATTTTAAAGAAAAGGACGTGACATGAGGATGGAGAGGCAGAGGGTGGTTCTCAGAGAAGTGTGGAGAATAGGATCAAGATGTATGAAATTCTCAAGAATTAATAAAGTATTATACAAAAAAATACTATTGGTAGATATCATGGTGCTCCCATACAGCCTCAGCACTTGGGAGGCTGAGGCAGGAGGATCATGAATTTGAGACTAGCCCTAGGTCATGTATTAAGACCTAAGACCTTAAACACACACACATTCATATACATACATACATACATACATACATACATACATAAATACATACATACATACGTATATGCAAATAAAACTTTCATTTTCTTGGTTAATCAATCAACTGTCAATTCTAATTATATCAGGTCTCTTAGTATTAATCCAATTTTCACTCCTCTCTGGACCCATCTGTTCTGAGATGAGAGAATAGATTTTGGTCAGTCATTCTTCCAATTTTGGTGGGAGTCTTAGACTCCTTTGAAAGCTAAGAGCAAATTTGAAAATTAATGAAATTTTTGTTTCTTTTTAATACCTTGAGTGCAAACAATCAAGTATTTCCTTCAATCCCTCGCTTGTACTTTTAGTTTGAACAAAGCTTTCATTATTTCCTTTTTCCTTTTCTTTTCATCTTCATTCTTCACCCTCTTCCATAGACACTCGCTCTGATTTATCAAATGCTGGTTTTTGAGTAGCTGTCTATTATTAAAGACAAATAGCTGTTGTTGCATTCTCA
The DNA here is from genome assembly GCF_014885135.2 of Alexandromys fortis. Lineage (NCBI taxonomy): Eukaryota > Metazoa > Chordata > Mammalia > Rodentia > Cricetidae > Alexandromys > Alexandromys fortis. The sequence goes on along the minus strand of NW_026067896.1, from coordinate 17,263,446 downwards.
ACATCTCACCTATAATTCAAGATTATTTTATGCATTTTCTGCAGATGACCCAAGACACCGAAAGCCCAGAAACTTCATCCTAAATCTTTACTGTTCAACTCAGTGAACATTAGCTTCACGGTACTACTTAAATTCAAATTAAATTACTTAAGATTATATTAAATTGAAATATTCTCAGCAACATTAGCTTCATTTCAAGTGTTTAATGGCCGTATATACATATTTAGTGGCTGCTGCTGAATTAGACAATGAAGAGAGAGACAATGTGCCTATCCAGCTAGAAAGAATTGTTGGATAAAACTGCCCCAAACTACCACAAGAACTCCTAGGTTTCAACATACGCTACGGCCAACAACAGCAAAGTTGCAGTCTTGGCTCCTTCACAGCTAAGGAACTTGTTTCTCTGCTCCTTACAAGAGCTTTATTTTCACTAGTATTGTCAGAGACAGCGAGGGTCAGAGACTGTGTGCCCCAGAATCCTTAAAAAGCCCAGCTTGGGTACCCATCATCAATCAGTCAATTTAAAGAACCAAATTAACAGTAGAAAAGCAGAAAAAGGAAGTCTATTTAATGTGGCCACATTGGGATGAGGGACAAAAAGTTCTGGTGACACCCTCACCCCCACCCCCTCTACAAAGTCCATCTTTAAGGCTCTAACGTGAAACCTGGTTGTGAACAGGAGGCAAGAGCTTTGCAAGGTTAGGCAGTTCTGGCTAAGGTGTGCTTCAACACATCATTGACTCACCATCTTCTTGGATTTACTCCTCTGTATGATGGTCGGCGAAGTTGCAAACCTTTTTCCCAGAGAAAAGGTTTCCTTTCACAGACCCAGGTTTTTAAATCTTTTCCCAATAGGAGATTCCTGGAGACATTCTAACTTCTTGGGGTAATTTGTTTCAGTAGTCTGACAGTCAAAGAGAGGCACACATGTATCTTTTTAGGATAGCCCCATTCCTGCCACCAGGCGGGCTACTTACAGTATGGTTGATTCAAATCCATTCTCAGCAAAATTAGAAGTGCCTTCATGTCATGGATCTTCATGAAAGCACAGTAGCCAATATCACTTGAGATTTTCACTTGTCATGAGCACTGATTATTAAAATTTATCTGCCCTCTCCCTTTTGGGTACATGGTAGAATTACACTTCTTTTGCATTCTTTGAAATTGGATATGACTATGAGAATTATTTTGGCTAATAAAATGTTATTACAAGATAAATGACCCTCTTCTAGAGAGAAGTCTTTTGAGCCGGCATACAATGTATCCAGACAGATCAGTCTTCTAAGCTTAGGGAAAAACCCTGAACCTTCTTTAGGTTCATGCTAGGGGCTTGAAGTGGACAGCTGTTTCTGTGGGAAAATTATAGCTGTTCTCATGCCTGGGCTAAGTTCTCAAGACTAGTCAGGGCAATTGATACTTAATCTACACAGTGGTTATCAGCTGTGATTCCACGCATTCTTCCACATACAGGCTCCTTACTGGACCCAACTCCCAGATTCTAGTCCAAAGTGTGTGTGGTGTCCTATTAGACACAGTTGTACAAGTCTATCTATCTATCTATCTATCTATCTATCTATCTATCTATCTATCTATCTATCATCATCATCTATCTATCTGTCTATCATCTATCTATTATCTATCTATCTATCTATCATCTATCTATTATCTATGTCTCTTTTGTTTCTTTCTCTGTGTCCCTAGGGGTTATATTTTGTACTATTAACCTTTTATTTATCAGATCATTGGTAAGCTTTGGTGTATCTGATATTTTTTATATACATATGTATATATTAGTGGATTATGTATATATGTATGTATATATTCATGGGTTAATGATCTGATATATATATATATATATATTTATATATATATTTGAGTACTACCACAAAGGACATGTATTCCTAGACATCAAATCAGGGCCACAAGCTTATCAAATCACTTTGTACCCTTGCTGTTTCAGGTGCTATTTTATTGCTGTGAAGAAATACCATGACAAGATAGCTTACAATGAAAACATTTGATTTAATGTGCTTTTGTACAGTTTCAGAGGGTTAGTCCATGACCCTCATGGAAAGGAACATGTTGATAGGCAGGCATGGCACTGGAGCAGTAGCAGAGCTCTCACAACTGATCCACAAGTTACAGGCAGAGAGGAAGCCTTGGCCTGGCATGGGCTTTTGAAGCCTTAAAAGCACCTGAAATGACACACCTGCTTCTCATGCATACAAATAAATGATGAGTGTATGGGGGCCATTCTCATTTCTTTTAAATTTTTTTAAAAAAGAAAACAAATTATCTTTTTTCATTATGCATACCAATCCAAGTCCCCACTCCCTCCCCTCCTCCCATTCCCTTCACATACCCTCCCCTCCCCCTTCTACTCCTCAGAGAGGATAAGGCACATTGCTTTGGGGGAAGGTCCAAGACCCTCCCTACTAAATCTAGGCTGAGCAAGGTATCCATCCAAAGAGAATAGGTTCCCCAAAAGCCAGTACAAGCCATAGGGATAAATCCTGGTGCCACTGCCAGGGGCCCCGCAGTCTGCTCCATCCATGCAACTGTCACTCACATTCAGAGTTTGGTCCTATGCTTGTTCCTTCCCAGTCTGGCTGGTGTTGGTACGCTCCCATTTGCTCAGGTAGACTGTTTCAGTGGGTGTACCCATCATGGTCTTGACCTTTTTGCTCATATTCTCACTCCTCCCACCCTTCAACTGGACTTTGGGAGCTCAGTCCAGTGTTCTGATGCGTGTCTCTGCCTCTGTTTCTCTCAGTTGCTGGATGAAGGTTCTACGGTGATATTTAAGATATTCATCAGTCTGACTACAGGGTGAGGCTAGTCTGGGCTCCCTCTCCTCTATTGCTTAGGGTCTTAGCTGGGGTCATCCTTCTGGATTTCTGGGAATCCACAATTCTCTAGCCCCATTCTCATTTAAACCACTACAATTGCTGATGGTGTTAGCTGTAACCTCATGACTAAGGTGAGCCCGCCAAGAACAAATCTTTTTTTTTTGTAATTAACTACATTTGCATATTTTAGAAATATAAATATATTTACATGCTATAACTTTGTCTCTTATCAATATTGGCTGTACACACAGAAATCCTCCTTTTCTCTTTATTCCAAATACCCAGTCCTCATTTTTATATATACCACAATTTATTCTACCAACCTCCTGAGTTTAGACATTTAGGTCATTTTCAGTGAATAATCAAACACAAATGTATTTCCTTATTCTTGGAGATGTACCTTCAGGGTACATTTCTAGAATGGACATTTCTGAGTTAAAAGGAAAATCCATATATAATCTTGTTAGAGATTGCCAATTCCCTCGACATAAGGGTCGTGATGATGTTTATAGTATCACCTGCAACATGTAAGGCTGCCTCCCAGCCTTGCCAACAGAATATGCTGACAACCTTTAAAAAAATTTTTTTTGTAGTTTGATGAAAAAGAAATGGTATGTCTGGTTAATTTTACTTGGATTCCTTGTATTACAGGTAAAAGTGAAATGGTTTCCTGTGGTTTACAATTTCCGCATTTCCTTTTAGGCATCATATGTGTCTTTAGCGCATTGCCTACTTTCGTTTTATTTTATTTTATTTACTTTTTGAGACAAGGTTCTTTTTTTATAGGTCTAGCTAGCTAGCCTCAAACTAGCCATCATCCTGCATCAGTCACCTGAGTGTTGGGATGTCAGGTGTGTGCCACAATACCCAGGCTTCCCTTTATTGAAAGTTTTCAGATACTTCAAGGACAATAGACTTGGGTTTATGATATATCTTACATATAGTTCATGCCATTATCTACTTGTCACCTGACTTCGTTTGCAGGGTTTTTATGAGCTGTATGCATTTTCATATGGTTAAATTTATCTTTTACTTTTCCTTTGCAACCAGATTTTTACTCCTAGTTAAAAAGTTGTTTTCAGTACCAAGTAACAGATAAATTCTGTATTTCACACTTTTGGTTTTTACATGTAGATTAAGCTTATTTCTGTGTAGAATGAAAATGCAGACTTAGTTGTGTCTTTTACCACATTATGAAGAAGACACGGAAGTGAAAGGGGGCTTGTTGAGAGTATCTCAGGGGAGGGAAAAAATGAAAGGGGACAAGATTATTAAAATTCATTGTATAGAGGTGTACAGCTGTCAAATAATAAAAAATTAAAATAAATTTAGCAATAAAAGGAAAAATGACTTCATTCATGTTATAAAGGTGTCTTTTATGGGATGTTAATTTTCTTTTGTGCATCTTGGTTTGTCTGCTTGTTTGTGAGTGGGTTCCACACTGCTTTGATCCCAGAAACATTGCTGAGTGTTCTTAGTATCTGGTGGGACTAGCCCCTTCACATAGCTTGTTATTTTGAGTATTTCCCTAGCAACTGATCCATTTTTGTTTCTGATACAAACTTTCTTTTTAAAGATTTATCTATTATGCATAGTGCTCTGTCTGCATGTATCCTGCATACCAGAAGAGGGCACCAGATCTCATTATAGATGGTTGTGAGCCACCATGTGATTGCTGGGAATTGAACTCAGTACCTCTGGAAGAGCAGCCAGTGCTCTTAACCTTCTCTTCAGCCCCTGATACAAACTTTGTTTGTAGTACATTTAGCTTCATAGAAAACTTTATTGATATTTTTATTCCTGTCTTAAAAGTGTGCATTAATGTAGGAAGAAGAAATCTTTTAACTTTGTTAACACTTTATCCTGTCTGAGAATACGTGCTGACTCCTTGTGGCTCTAAGTTATTTTTGTGTCTTTCAGCAGTGTGTAATGCGTTGTTGAAATGGGACCGCCACAAAGAGACAGAGATAAACAGTTGTCCCTTAAGCATTACCCAATTGTAGGAAGCATGCTTTCCACAGATTTGTCACAAAACAACAGAATAGGTCACAAGGCTGTAGTAGTTATAGGTTAAAAGCACCTGATGACTTAGCCTAGGTCAGACTAGTGGGGTAAGATGCACAATGGCACACAGTGGCAAGAGGGAACCAAAGAAAACAAATACTCTCCAGCTTCACAGTCCCCTGGTTAATTACAAGTCACCCATGTTAGAGGGCACATAGAGAAATAAGACATCATTAGCTTCTAACAAGTGCAGACACGTCTTTACTAATGTCTTTTTACCAATGGGTGACTCTTTACTAGCGTCTCGAGATACTGGGTGCAAGACACTGATGACACAGAGTTGGTCTCTGTATTCGTGTCTAGCTGTTCCCTTTCTACCTCAACCTTCCCACCAGACTCAACTTTGCTCTGCAAGTAGACATGTTGATTGAGAAATACTTTTCCAAGGTGGACATATCCTTCGGAGTGAATGCAGGCTTCCTACACTCTGCCTTTGGCTTTCTCATCAACTCAAGCATCCTATGTCCTTTGGATTTATCATAAGGGCCAGAGCAAACTAAGAGCCTTAGCCTTTCCTCAGTCCATTCACTGCCCTTTAGCCAAGTACAAGGCCGGAATGTTTGCACATAAGGAAGAGAAGATTTTTTTTAACTCTGCGTACAACCAGCAGACAGTTATCAACATTTAGCACTTCTCCCCAGAGCAAACAAGAATTAAGAGTCGTTTCAGGAATGCTTGCTCAGTGACAGCCCCCTTCAGCCTTCCAGCTAAAGCCCTCCAAGTTTCCATTAAAGATTTATTTCTCTTATTCATAAAATGCGGTTTGGTCTCATTTTTACTATTCCTGTGTCACTAGATTCCGTTGTCTGGTGTCATAGCACAGATTTTCTACACCCGTTTAACAAATTATGCCTGAACTCAGTGGCTTAAAACAGCAACAGTCACTCATCCTCTCTTTCTTTTCTGTGCCATGGGGACAGAACCCAGAGCCCTACCTATGTCAGGCAAGCACTCCACACTCTCCTACTGAGTGATACCTCCAGGCAATGCAATTTTACTGTCTCCCAAAGTTTCTGTAAGTAAATCATTCAGCAGAGGCTGACCTAGGCAGCTCAGGTTTTGGAAGTGGGAGCAGCCAGGATGGTGATTGGGGCTTCAAACACCTGAGGCCAGATTGATGCTTCCAAGATGGGTCAGTAACATAGCTGGTCGGTGGAAGCTGGGCTGTGTGCAGAGGCCACAGTGTCCCACCACGTGTCTTCTCCAGGATGCTTCAGTGTCTCTGCAGCATGGTAGCTGAACTCCCTTGGAAAAAGAGAGCCAAGAGAAGCAGAGTGAGAGCGCTCCCTGGCATAGGATGTCTCATGACAGCATTTCACAGTATGTGCTGGCTGTCCGGGTCAAGACTGCTCAAAGGTTACACAATGTGGAGGGATCAGCAAAGAGTGGGTATGTGAAAATGGGAATATTCAAGGCATCTTGGAGGTATTCATCTAGCATGTATCCATTGCTTTTTACGTTAAGTATGATCATGGCTTCAGAGTCACTGCTATGCATGTGTGTGCATCTGCTTGTATATGTTTTTATATGTATATATTAATTTTCCTTCTTATTTTCTTTATCTTATTTTTTTCAAGACAGGGTTTCTCTGTATAGTTTTGGAGTTTGTCCTGGAATTCGCTCTGTAATCAGGCTGGCCTCGAACTCACAGAGATCCGCCTGCCTCTGCCTTCTGAGTGCTGGGATTAAAGGCGTGAACTACCACCACCCGACTCTTTTTTCTTAATGCAATTATTTTTAATTATATGTATGTGAGTAGGCCTGTGATTAGGTGTGTGCACATGTGTGCAGGCGTCCACAGAGGCCAGAGGCATTGACTCTCCTGGAGTCGGAGTTATAACTGGTTGTGAACTACCCACTATGGCTGCTTGGAACAGAATGGCAAACAAGGTCTCTTAACCATTGAGGCCATTTTATATAGCACTTGTTCATAGATTTTTCTTCCTACTTTTCCTTCCTTCCTCCCTCCATCCTTTTCTATTTGTCCCTTCCTTCCTTCCTTTTTTATTTTTTTTATTTTATTTTTTATTTTTCCTTCCTTCCTTTTGGTGTGGGAGGTCCTTCTATCTATGTGTTGCTTTTATTGGTTAATGAATAAAGAACTGCTTTGAGCCTATGGCAGGAAAGAACAGAACTAGGCAGGGAAAGCTAGTCTGTATGCTGGGAGAAAGAAGGGTGGAGTCAGAGAGATGCCATGGAGCCGCCTGAGACAGACACTGGGAACTTTACCCAGTAAGCCATAGTCACGTGGCAATATACAGATTAATAGGAATGGGTTAAATTAATATGTAAGAGCTAACCAATAAGAAACTAGAGCTAATGGGCCAAGCAGTAATTTTATTAATACAATTTCTGTGTGATTATTTTGGGTATACGCTTGCCAGGCAGCTGGGAACCAACAAGTGGCCCTTCTTCAACATTTATTCCTTTTTTCCTTTCTCTCTTCCTTTTTTTCTGAGCCTTGGTTTTTCTATGTAGCACTGGCTGATCTTGAACTCACAGAGACCCAGGGGCTTTGTTTCTTGAGTGCTGGGATTAAAGGTGTGTCCCACCAGGCCTTGCTTCCTAGATTTTTCTAAACCAAGTACAGATTTATGTCTCTGCTTGGTCATTATGTATTATTTTCAAAGTGTGACAATGAATTATGTTTTTCATAGTAAATATTTAATAGTTTTGCATTAATATTTAAAGCTGCATTACTAAAAAAATAAAGCTGCATTACTCTACAATTTTATTAAATTTGTTTGGATTTAGGCATTTATCTAAAATCAAGATAATCATATTTTTAAACTAATATTTGCTTCATAAAATGATTTTGAAAGTTTTTCTTATTTTCTCTGCCTTGGGACAATTTTTGTACACTGAAACTACCTTGTTTGGTTTGGCAAATTTTTTTTTGAGAAATCTTTGTGTGTGTGTGTGTGTTTGTTGTGTCCTTGTTAGAAGGATTACTAACATTTTTCTAATTTCTAAAAATCAGTTCATTTTAGCTTTCTAAGTTGAGTAAGTCTGATAATGTGTACTGGCTGGTTTCATGTTAACCTGACACAAGCTAGAGTCATCAGAGAGGAAGGAGCCTCAGTTGAGGAAAGGTCTCTATGAGATGCGGCTGTAAGGCATTCTCTCAATTAGGGATCAATGGGGGAGGACCCAGCCCATGATGGGTGGTGCTGGTGGTTCTGGTTCTATAAGAAAACAGGCTGAGCAATCCAGGGAGAAAGCCAGTAAGCAGCACCCCTCCATGGCCTCTGCATCAGCTCCTGCTTCCAGGTTCCTGCCCTGCTTGAGTTCCTGTCTGACAGTGTGGAAGTGTAAGCCAAATAAACCCTTTCCTCCCCAGATTGCTTTTGGTCATGGTGTTTTGTCATAGCAATAGAAACCCTCACTAAGACAACCTGTATTTCTTCAGAAATTACTCCCTTGCTACTGATTTCACATTTATTTGCACAGTATTGCAAAGCTTTCTTTTGTTTCAATGGTTTTCCCTTTTATCACTTTTTTTTATTTTATACAGTTTGTGCCTAGCTACCCTTTTCTCTTGAATAAGTGAACTAGTAATTTGCCTAACCTATTAATATTCTTCAAGGAAGCAGGCATCTTAATTTATTAACCAGATTTTCTATAATTTCTGGTCTACTATGACTTTTACTTTTGTCTGTTGTTTTCTGTTTGTGCTGACTTTTGATTTATGTTGTTGTTTGAAAAAACATTTTAAGTTTGTAGCAGTTATTTTTTTCTTCATAATTTTTTATTGATATAAATATGTGTCAATTATTTTTTTCTGACTAGTTTAAATGTTTCCTATAGATTCTTTCTTGTTTTGTTTTGTTTTGCTTTTGGAGACAGAATTTCTCCAACAGCTCTGGTTGTCCTGGAACTTGCTCTGTAGACCAGGCTGGACTTGAATTTGCAAAGATCCATCTGCCTCTGCCTCCTGAGTGCAGGTATTAAAAACCTGCGCCACCACTGTCTGGCTCCCACAGATTCTTACATCTACAGTTTTCATTATTACATTATCAGAATTATAAAACCATGGGTGGAATTTTCCCCCAACAGTTAAGATATAAGAGAAATACTTAGTTTCCAGGTGTTTTGATATTTTAAAATGTTGCTATTAACCTTTTGCTGCTATGATCAGAGATTGTTATTTATTGTATACAGTATATGACATACTAATGCTTTCTTTGTTTCCCAGTCTTTGACCAGATTTGCAAATGTTCTTCATTCTTGGCATGGTAACACATCCTCTGATCAGAGTTTACTGTCTGAAGTGTCTCCATGAGACATGGATTAGGTCATGCATAGCCCCTCCTGTGCTGTTTTGTCCTGTGGAACATGGAAAGTGTCCTTGAAGTTTGACTAGTGTGCTTCCTCTGTAGTTTCTGCTCTATTCAGGTGGCTGCTGTATCACTTGATGCATGAACGCTGCTGACACTTTGAGTTGCAGCATGTGGCTCTTAAAGCATCATTCATTTTGCCATACTCTCTTTTTGGCTACTCTTCTCCTCTCCTGACAGGAGCACTGCAAACCTGGCTTCCTAAACAATTTGTCTTTTGTAGTCAGTGTTTGTCAAGTTGCCATTTTTGTTTGTTTGTTGTTTTTTTGTTTAAAGTTTTTAACTGATAAGTGATGGTTTTACACCTTCCTGGGAACATGGTGGCAATCAGATAATATATAAAATGGAGTGATGTGGGATTTCCCTCTGTAAGCTGTGAATAAGTTTTATTAACATTGGTTAATAAAGAAACTGTTTCAGTTGATGGCTTAGCTAGTAAAGCCAGGCAGGAAATCAGAACAGAGATAGAGAGAGAGAGTAGGCAGAGTCAAGGAGATGCCATGTAGCTGCTGAAGAAAAAAGGAACCCAGAGCTTTTACTTGTAGGCTACAGCCTCATGGTGACACACAGATGAATAAAACTGGGTTAAATTAAGATATAAGAGTTAGATGGGAATATGCCTAAGCTATTAGCCAAGCAGTGTTGTAATTAATATAGTTTCTGTGTGATTATTTGGGTCAGGGTAATCGGGAAACAAATGAACAGTCTCCTTCTAGAATGGGTAGTCAGCTACATGCTATGAAAACACTGAAGTTACCCTCCAGAGGCTCACAGGACGGGAATTGTGACCTTCCACAGGCCAGCAACAACCTTGCCGGCTATGTGAGTGACCCAGGGCTTTGCACATATGATTTACTACTGAGCACATTGCAATCCAACACACACATCTCAGAACCTTGGGAGACACCTGGCTAGGTAGTGCTGGCATGGGACAATGGTCTGTCATCATGAAAGTTAAGATGGCCTCCAGGGTTTCAAACATCTGTGGCTAGACTGTTGACCCCAAGATGAATAACATCTCTCTATGTATTCCAGACTGGCCTCAAACTGTGGTCTTCCTGCCCCAGCTCTTGAGTGTTGAAATTACAGAAATGTACCACTAGGATCTAGTTTTAATTTCCTATGTACAGTAAATAGGGCTTCCTAATAACATGTTATTGAACACTCTATTTCTTCAGTATTTATGTTTTATAATAGATGAAGTACTCAAAAACATAACTGTATTTCTAAACTGCTTATTATACACCATTGATCCATCTGACTATGATTGATTAATAAGAATATGCCATAATATTTGAAAGCCGAGTTTTAGTTCAATGTTTTAAAGTTGACTCAGGTATGTCTGGGCCTTTATTTTCTCTTAGTAGTCTTAGAATATATTTAAGTTTCTCAAAGACATTCAGATTGAAGCTCAGAATTTACAGGTCAGTGGTAGGATGATTCAAAACCCTAAAATAATTAAGTTTATATCATGAATGATCTTTCCCTTGTTGTTATCACTCTTGCTATCATTTTGATTTTAATTAAAAATTTGTGGCAATGGAGGTAGAACTAAGGGCTTTGTTCATGCTCGGAAAATGTTCTTCCTTTGAACTACATCTCTCATCCCCTTGCTGGTCTTTGCTAGATTTTAAAACCGTTTTGTAGAGAAGCATTGTTCTCTATTGCTTAGGTTAATTTCTAGGTATATATTATAGAAGGAGTCATGAATTTGGGAACAAGTGGAAGAGGGAGACAGGAAGAGAAAGAGGAAGGGGTAGAAATTATATAAATACAATACTCATGTATAAAATTCTAAAAAGAAACAACTAAAAAACTAAGGAAGTACTAATTCCTAAATAGACTGGTGAGAAACTTGTCCATCCTTTCAAAATAAAGCAAAAGGGAACTGTAACACTGGGTTGTGCTTTCTCTAGGAGAAGAAATTCCCTGGGGCCGATAGTTCCTCTACCCAAAGGATGCTGGAGTTGACACAATAGAGCCTCATGGTGTGATCAAACAGTGCTCAGTGGCACACACAGCCGAGGGATCTCAGCACCTGGAACAGGGCTACACACATGGTGTGTGCTCTGCACCTCTCTTCTGAACACTGCAAGGGACAGAGGACATGCACTGTGAAATTCTTTGACTAATTTTTTAATGATTTTATTATTTATGATCCTTGTATAAAATTGCTAGCTATTAGAAGTTTTAAATTTGTTTTGAGCAATAATTATTGACATTCTTCATTTATTGTCTTCAAAAATCCAGACCTAGGACTAGATGGGGGTCTTGCTTTGTTGCACAGGCTGGGCTTACCAACAATCCTCCTGCTCCCTGAGCACTTGGAAGACAGGTGTGCGTCTCCTGCATCTGATTATCTGGTTTTTCTTCTTCTTTTTCTTTTCTTTTTTATTCTCCTTTCCTTTCTCTCTGTTGTAGAATATTATTTTAAGGTGTGTTACATTTGTTTGTGCTCTGGACCCTTTGTTTAGCGTTGTAGAGATGTGTTGCCTTTGTTTTCACTGCATTTGTTTCACTTAGTGAAGTTGTGTTACTTTGCCTGCCTAAAACACCCACTGCTAATAGATGTAAATCATTCAGAAAATAATGCCTCACATAGGACACACTGTATTCATTTTAGCTATTTTCATTCTGTAATTTTTTTCTGTTACTGACATCATTCATTCACATGAAATCTCCCGTGGGAATTTTCCTTGGGGCTCCAAATCATATTATAACCCCCTTTGTGTCTCCTACAGTACCATAACATGAATTTTCATTCCTTGGTTCATTCAGCTACAACCACAGTGTATTTTCATGCAAATTATATTATAATTAATTAATTTTATGTTAATTAAAAACCAGAGTGTTATCTTCATATCTCTGCAATGTTGTTTGCTTACAGGGCTTTATCTCAGGCTCTAGTCAAACTTTTCAGGAATAAATAAATCGAAATGAATCTGCCAGCAGAAAAAAAAAAGCACCTAATGGGCTAATAAAGAGCAGAACAGCCAATAGCTAGGCAGGAGAAAGGGTAGGCAGGGCTGGTAGGCAGAGAGTCTATACAGAAGAAGAGGAGGCACAAGAGAACAGGAGAGGAAGACATTAGGGGCCAGCCACACAGCCAGCCATGGATTAAGAGTAAAAGTAAGATACACAGAAGTAAGAAAAGGAAAAAGTCCACAGGCATAGTCAAGGTAGATGGGATAATTTAAATTAAGAAAAGTTGGCAAGAAACAAGCCAAGCTAAGACCGGGCATTTGTAAGCAAGAATTAAGCCTCTGTATGTGATTTGTTTGGGAGTTGGGTGGTGGGCCCTCCCAAAAGCCCAAAGAGTAAAGAGTAAAAGAAAATCCAACAATCTCCCCCCTCCCAACTCTCCCCTCACTCTGTTCATCTCTGTCTCTCTGTCTCTCTCTGTCTCTCTCTCTTTCTCTCTCTCTGTCTCTCTCTCTCTCAGACACATTATAGCTCAGGCTGCTCTAGAACTCACTTTGTAGTCCAGACTGATTGAGACACATTATAGCTCAGGCTGCTCTAGAACTCACTGTGTAGTCCAGACTGATTGAGACACATTATAGCTCAGGCTGCTCTGGAACTCACTGTGTAGTCCAGACTGATTTAGAAACCCTCTATCATGCTCCTCTCTTACTCTCCTAAGTACTTGGATTAAAAGCACGAGTCAAACCGCACCTTGTCCCTGCACCTGTCTTTAGAACCATTTTCTTATGCTCCTCAACATTTCTTCCATTTTACTGACTCGAGCCCTGCAACTGGCAAGGATCAGTTTTGCTCTCATGAGCTAAGGCAGCTCTGGTGTGTTTCAGATGGCCCTGCAAGCTTTTCTCTACCCATAACCTCACTAGCTAGAAATACCACAAGTGGAAAGCCAGACCTCAGTTTCCGCTGAAGTCGAAGGCTTGTAAGACATACCATGAGAGAAGCCACATGAGTATCTACGCTTTAAAATGGTTGAGTCCCTTCCAAAGAGAGCCATAGATAGAGAAGGGAGGGCCAATGGATCACAGTTCTATGGAATAAAGGACCTTCCTGCATGCCATGTTAAGACTCAGAGTGGGATAGGTACAGTGATGCATGCCTGTAATCCCAGCACTTGGGAGGTGGAGGCAGGAGGATTAGAAGTTCAAGGACCGATTCTGCTATATAGCAAGTTCAAGGCCAGCCCTGGTTACAAGAGGCCACATTTAAATACAAGATTGATAGCACACAGTGAGTGTCACTGGAGCGGGTTAGATAGGTGGTTCAGGAAAAGACAGATGAACAGAGACCACAGGTATAACCCCAGACCTCACCTCTTGCTTTGCTTGAGGTTGTGGTGGGTGGGGCTCTTTCATTCAGCTCTATAGCAACCATACAGCCTGCTGGGGACTTAGCAGGGCAGCTTTGTCACTTGGGCACTCCTTCTCCCAGCCCAAGCCATCTTTGCACCTTTCCTGGTTTTCTGGCTGCACACAGAGACAGCTGTAGACAGTGTCCTTGATGCCAGCTCGCCAGGGGAATTTTCCACAAAGCACGGGGATTTGTCTCACCCGACTGAGAATGCTGTTTTTCTGGATGGATCTCTGTTTATGCATGAGGAGACTTGGCACTGGTGAAGTGGTAGCTTATTTTCCCTTTTTTTTGTTTGGCTTTATTTTGTGTTTCAGAAATAGAACAGCTTAAGTCTCGCTTGCTTTTGAAAGCTTCAGCTCTCCCTATAGCATGACTGTAAGTTCTTTTCCCCCTAGGTGAGATTGTGAAAAACATCTCATCCAGCTTTTGTTAAAAGCGATGCAGATGCAGGGCAGGCACACTTGGGAGGGACTTGTCGTCCTTGTTTAATTTAATTTGTAAGTCTCGGAAAGGTAATCTTTTCTTCCTATATACAAAGTATATGCTCACTGAAAAGAAATGAAAACAAATCAGAAAACACATAAAAAAGAAATAAATAAAATTGACGGCTAATTAAAATAACATCACTTTGAATCTGGGAAGGACCTTGTAATTAATCCAACTCATCAAATTATTTTATCAGTCATATAAGTGGGCTCTAGAGAAGGGAAGCAACTCATTCAAGGCCACACAGCTGAAAAATAAGTGTTAGAACTAAGGTTCTCTGGTTTTCTTTTTTTTAAAATTAAAACCTTTATCTCTCTCTTTTTTTAAAGTTGTATTTATTTTATGTGCACAACATTCTGCCTCCATGTATGCCTGCACACCAGAAGGTGGAGCCAGATCTCATTAAAGATGGTAGTGAGCCGCCATGTGGTGGCTGGGAATTGAACTCAGGACCTCTGGAAGAGCAGCCTGTGCTCTTAACCACTGAGCCATCTTTCCAGCCCCTCTTCTTGTTTTCTTTTCTGTCGTTTTTTTCTTTCCTATCCTCCATTACCTTCATTCATTCATTCATTCACTCATTCACTCATTCATTCAATTTATATGAGACCACAGTCCAAAATTACCTCCAACTCTCTATCCTCCTGTTCCAACCTTCTGAGTGTTGGACTTATGGCTTACATCATTGCACCCAGCTTATTTCCCATCCATCTGTATGTGCATGTGGTGTGTGCATTGTGTATGTGTCCTACTTGGGATTAGCGGTCAATTTGACACAGCCTAGAATCACCTGGGGGAATAAAAGAGTCTTATCTGAGAAATCGTCTTTATTAGGTTGGTCTATAGGCATGACTGTGAAGAATTGTCTTGCTTATTTGATATGGGGGGAGGCAGCTCACCATGGGCAGCACTATTCCCTTATTAGGTGGTCCTTGGATGCAGAAGGGAACTAGCTAGACATGAGTCTGAGAACAAGTCGCCAAGCAGTGTTCCTCCAACGTTTTTTATCCTTGAGTTCCTGCCCTGACTTTCCCCAACGATGGACTAAGACTTGGAAGTCTGAACCCAAGAAATTTTTCTTCTCTCTACATTGCTATGCTGAACAGTTTTACACCAATCTGACACAAGATAGAGTCATTTGGGAAAAGAGAACCTCAGCTGAGAAAATGGTTCCGTAAGAATAGCCTGTAGGCAAGTCCGTAGTGAATTTTCTTAATTAATAATTGATGTGGTAGGGTGGTGTAGGAGGTCCTTCTGTCTTTGTGTTGCTTTCATTGGTTAATAAAGAAACTGCCTTGGGTCCTTGATAGGGCAGAACTTAGGTGGGCGGGGAAAATTAAATGGAAGGCTGGGAGGAAAAAAGCAGAGTCAGAGAGCCTCCATGCAGCAGCCAGAGTCAGACATGCTGAATCTTTGCCAGTAAGCCACTGTTACATGGTGATATAAAGATTAATAGAAATGGGTTAAATTAATATGTAAGAGTTAGCTGATAAGAAGTTAGAGCTAATGGGCCAATCAGTGATTTAATTAATACAGTTTCTGTATGGTTATTTTGGGGCTAAGGTAGCTGGGTTGCTGGGTTGAACAAGCGGGCCCTCCTTGCAACAGGAGGGTCCAGTCCACTGTGGGTGGTACCATCCATGGGATGTTGGTCCTCGGTGCAGCCACTCATAAGGAAAGCCAGTAAGCATCACTCCTCCATGTGTTCAGCATCAGCTCCTCTGCTGGGTTCCTGCCTTGCTTGAGTTCCTGTCTTCCTTCAGTGATTGAACAGCAATGTGGAAGCATAAGTTAATAAACCCTTTCCTTCCCCAGTTGCTTTTGGTTATGGTGTGTCTTCACAGTTATAGCAACCCTAAGTAAGACAGTTTCTTTAAGTCAGAGTATTTTATCACAGCAACAGAAAGGAAACTAGAATAGCTGTGTGTTCCAATGTTGTGGGCATATGTGTGTATATAAGTACATGTGTATATACTTGAGTGCATATGCATGTATACACTTGTATGCATGGATGTAAAAGCCTGGGGTGCATGCCAAATGTCTTCTTTGCTCTCTACCTATGTTTTGAGGCAGTGTCTGCCACTGAATCTAGAGCTCAGTGTTTCACCTAGCATGGCTAGCTCGCTTCAGAGATTCCCCCTCTTTACCTGTATGCTGGGATTACAAGTGAGCCACCACACTCCTCTGCCATGGATTCTAGGAGTCTGAGCTCCTGTCCTCACGTTTGCAAGGCAAATGCTTTGCTCTTTGAGCCATCTTCTCAGCTCCATTTTTTTTCCTTTTTTGAGTAACCATTTTTTTTCTTGTGCCAATGGTTTTCAAAAATTGTGTTTTCCTTTTTAGTGATGGAATATTTTCTTTAACACAAATATTTCTCAGAAGCTCATGTAAAATGAATGTGTTGTAGTTGTTTGAAAATTGGTGAGGAGGGGGATGTGTACACTTGGTTAATTCACACCCAGGATTCTGGAAATGCACACACCGTGGGTCCGAATCATGGAGACATATTTAGTCATTTAGTTATTCACTGACTACTTACTGGCTGTGCATTATGCACCAGGCACCTTTCAAGGTATGATAAATCCAGCCTTGAGCAAAGCTGACAGGTGAGTCAATGCATGCAGACTGCCCCGGGGGTTCTCACATGGTCTCATGGTCTGCAGCTCAGTTCCTCAAGCAGTCTGGTGCTGGGAGTCACAGGGTCTATAGCTCAGCTCCCAGCATGCAGTCTAGTGCCGGTGAGGAGGGCGGTTCTCATAAGATCTTGGGATCTGCAGCTCAGGTCCCAGCAGGCAGTCTGGTGCTTGGGGGTTCTCACAGGGTCTGCAGCTTAGGATCCAGCATGCATTTTGGTGCTGACGGTTTCTCATGGTCTCAGGGGCTTCAGCTAATGTCCCAGCATGCAGTTTAGTGCTGGTGGGGAGGGCGGTTCTCATAGCATCCCGAGATCTGCAGCTCAAAATTCCAGCAGGCAGTCTGGTGCTGGGGGGTTCTCACAGGGTCTCAGGGTCTGCAACTCAGGTCCTAGTATCCAGTCTGGTGCTGGAGGGTTCTCACTGGGTCTGCAGCTCAGGTTCCAGCATGCAGTCTAATGCTGGGGGGTGGTTCTCACAGATTCTGGGACCTGCAGCTCAGGAACTGGCATGCAGTTTGGTGCTGGGTGGTTCTCGCAGGGTCTTGGGGTCTACAGTTTAGGTTCCAGCTGGCATTTTCTCTTGTAGGTCTGGATAGGCCCTGCAATTTGAAACATAGACAACTCTGAGTACAAATCAATCCAAGAATCTCCAAATTGGTATTTGTGTTTTTCTAACTCAAGTACTTTTTGGTTTTTCTTTGTTTAGAAGTTACCCATCTCTTCAGTGCTCACCAGAGCATTTTTCTGTAACTGGAACTTTTACTGTCTCTTTAAAGACTTTACTTCTTGTTTTGTTTCTTTTCTTTTTTTTGTAATATAACTTTTTTTATTGAAAAAAAAA
>NW_026067896.1:17223245-17245383 GCF_014885135.2 Alexandromys fortis | reverse complement strand
AGGGGGTAGGGGGGGATGGGGAGAGAAAAGTGAGAAGGGGAGGTTGGGGGGAACTTGGGGAAACGGGATGATTGGGATAAAGGAAGGTTGGATAGGGGAGCAGGGAAGCACATATCTTAATTAAGGGAGCCATCTTAGGGTTGGCAAGAGACTTGGACCTAGAGGGGCTCCCAGGTGCCCAGGGCGATGTCCCCAGTTAGTTCCTGGGGGCAGCTGAGGACAGGGAACCTGAAATGACCCTATCCTATAGCCATACTAATGAATATCTGGCATATCACCATAGAACCTTCATCTGGTGATGGATGGAGATAGAGACAGAGACCCACACTGGAGCACCGGACTGAGCTCCCAATGTCCCAATGAGGAGCAGAAGGAGGGAGAATAGGAAGGAAGACCTTTCTTAAAGGAGCTGTGACATGCCACCAGCAAACAAAGCCCATCTTAAAAAAATGTGGCTGAACTTTAATTTTTGTGTGTGTGTCTAGAATTCCTTTCCAGAATCTCTCAGGTTTTATGTGGATTTAGCTAGCACATATTGCTGCCAATCTGTAGCTAAGGAGGCCACTTGTTCATTTCTGGTTGCTCAGACTCAAAATAATCACACAGAAACTGTATTAATTAAATCACTGCTTGGCATATTAGGTTATGCATATTTCTAGCTAGCTCTTATATCTTAATTAATCCATTTCTATTATTTTATATTTTACCAAGAGGCTTGAGGCCTACCAGCAGGGTTCTAGCTGGCAACTACATTGTATCTCACTGACTCTGCCTACTTTCTCCCACCATTCAATTTTGCTTTCCTGCCTAGATCGATTCTGCCCTATCACAGGCTAAAACAGCTTCTTTATTCATTAACTGATAAAAGCAGCACATATACAGAGGGACTTCCCACACCAGGACACAATTACAGCATCTGTTTCTGCTGTCCCCATTGTGCTATATTCTAAGTAGAAGTTTGTACAGCAGTTCTCTGCATCCACAAAGGATGTGTTTCTAGACTTGCAGTGGGTCCCTGAAATTGTAGCTAATATCAAACTCCACCAATACACTGGCTTTCCTGGATATATCTGGGATCAAAGTTAGCTTGGAAATGAAGTAGGGCAAGAGATTAATAGTAATAACTAATCATATATTAGAATATATATACATATATATATAATATGACACAATGAAAGTTATATAGAATGCGTGAATGCTTATTTGTAGAAATTTTCATCTAGTATCTTGTCTCTGCATTGCTTTTCCCTTCTCCCATCCCTTCCCTTCCTTTTCCTCTCATTCTTTGACAGCCAACTGTGGGTAATTAAAACCCTGGCAAGTGAAACTGAGTAAGCAGAGTTACCATGCAATAGACATGATCTTTTTTCAAACATTAATGGTAAACTCACATCTTGAGTCAGCTGGCCCTTTTTGATGCTGGCTACATGGTTCTGCACACCTTTGGATCTGGCATGAAAGCAGGAAGGACAGATGTTACTATAAGCATGGGGAAAAATCTTGGCTCTGCCATGTACCAGCTGAAAATTCCTGACAAATTATCTAACTTCCCCCAGTTCCAGGCCCTTCTAGTACAGATTAATATAGCAAACATAAAAACAGAACTATCATTGTAAATAGAAAATACTGATGTGGAAGGAGCGAAGTGTCTGACTTGAAGGTGCTTAACAGGAGCATAAGAAGGTATAGAGTGAGCAGGTCTGGGAGGGAGGCCTGAGGTTCTGCATTTCCAACATGTTCTCCAGTCTTAGCTAACATTCAAAGACTTAGGACACCAATGTTCATTCCTTTAGAGTTTGACATGTGATTGAATCTTGCCTTTCCAGTTTGTGTGGGCAAAACATTTTGTCTATTTAAATATGTTCCTTTATTTTTTAGATGAGAGAGAGAGAGAGAGAGAGAGAGAGAGAGAGAGAGAGAGAGAGAGAGAGAGAGAGAGAATGCATGTTGGAGATAGAAGGATAACTTTTGGAACTCTTTCTTCTTCTACCATGTGGGCCATGGGGATTGAACTCAGGATGTCAAGTTTGGTAACAAGTGCTTGTATCTATCCATGGAGCCATCACTATAGCCAATGAGCCTGGTTCTCAAATGGAGTCATTTGTATTTTATTCAGGGGGTATGGGACTTAAGAGAACAGTGTCACAGTCACAGCATTATTTATGAATATTATCATGGCTGATGCTGTTTTTGCTATTTTTAGTTAAGGTTTTGATAAATCACATTACTATTGTGTGTGTGTAGGGAGTTGATTGTTGGTTCCTGCTGCCCAGAACTGAAATAATCACACAGAAACTGTATTATTTAAATCACTGCTTGGCCAATTATCTCTAGCTTCTTATTGGCTAACTCTTTACATATTAATTTAACCCATTTCTATCTGTGTATTGCCATGTGTCTGTGGCTTACCGGCTGAAGTTCCTAGCATCTGTCTCCAGCAGATCCATTGTTTCTCTCTGACTCCACTTTTCTTTTTCTCAGCATATAGCCTAACTTTCCTCACATAGTTCTGTTCTTCCCTGCCATAGGCTCAAAGCAGTTCTTTATTCATCAACCAATAAAAGCAACATACAGACAGAAGGACCTCCCACATCAACAACAAATAGACAATGAGGATGCTAGGAAGAGACTGCAGCAACTGGCAGAGGATGCTCATCTTTTGGATGGTGCCTAGTGAAGAGTGAGTCTCAATGGTGAATTGATGGTGCCTATTACATTCACCATGTGTCTATTCCCCAGTGACTGCTAGGAACCTACTTCTATGTAGGAATAGCAGGTCATGGTGAGTGTTTGGTTATAGGCTCCCTCACCTCCTTTCTAGGTGGCTAACCCAACTACCTATTAGTCAATCATATCAAAAAAGTAGTTGTACTCACTGAATCTTCATTCTTGCCTGCTGGAGAACACCAGATTTTAGGCTGTGGGGTTATGGCTTATCTTCTGAAATTGGGACCCAAGATGGCTGAAGTTAAGGTACTTGGTCAGGTGTTTTATGTTGAGCTAGGATTCTCTGCTTTGTCAAAGAGAGACTAGGGTCTGCCTCAGCTCTCAGAAAACTGCTGAAGTCCCAGGGAGTCTTCCAAGTCCTGTGCACTCATCTCTTCCATTTCCCTGTTTGTCTGTTTCTTTATCTTTGAACTACATTTTTTTCTCATTTGTAAATAATTTTTCTTATTTTCTAACCCTTTTCTCTTTCTTTTTCTTTTTCTTTTTGGTTCTTTTGAGACAGGGTTTATCTGTGTAGCCCTGGTGGTCCTGGAACTCTGTAGACCAGGCTGGCTTTGAACTCATAGAGATCCACCTGCTTCAGAATCCTGAATACTGGAATTAAAGGGTATGCCACTACACTGTCATTCTCTAACTTTTTAAATTAGCAAGAAAGTAATGAGTTTCATTTTACCATGTTCATATACATATGTAGTTATACTTTGTCCACACTTTGCCTCTTTCTCTGTCTTCCCTTCTGACCTTTCTCCCATTTCTGGTCCTCATTTCCTCCCAAATAGTCCAAATAGTCCTTTTTTCTGCTATCATGCCCCACACATCCTGTTACCCTATCTTATTCCTCCCCCTTCTCATTAAGGTCTCATACTCCCTTTTCATGGTCCCCTTTTGAACTTTCATTTTACACACACACACACACACACACACACACACACACACACCTTCCATATAAATTTAAATTCATGTTTTGTGTATGAAAGGAAGCACACTGAGATTATCATGCCAAGTCTGGCTAATTTCACTTAATATAACTATCTTCAATGCCATTCATTTTCCTGTATATCATTTCATTTTTTTATTATGGTTGAGCAAAATCCTCTCTTCATCCATTTATCTGTTGATGAGCATCTACTCAGGTGGACAGTGCAGCTGTAGGTATGAGTGTGCACTTATCTCTGAGATATGCTGACTTGGAGCTCATATGCACACTCACTATAGCTGTGGGTGTGCACACATCTCTGGAATATGTTGACTTTGGAGTCCATCATATGCTTGTGTTTCCAGCCTGCAGCTGGGAGACAATGGGCAGACACAGGTATTGGAATCTCCTCCTGGTCAACTGCTGTGCTCAGAGAGCTTTGATCCATCAATGGAAGGCTACTGAGTGAGAATGATCTACATGCCAATCTCTACTGGCATCTTATCATTAGCCAGGCTCAAATCTTGTGTTCTATGCCAGTAACTAACTCTCCAAGCTCAATTAGCAATGGTTACAGCCCAGTAAGCATGAATCAAAAATTGCTTTGACACAATGCTTCATTGCGGAGAAATGCAGCTCCAACCCTGTGCCAGAGCCTACCCTGTACCGTGTGGTTCCCAGTCTTGGGATGCTGTTATTAAAATATGCCATGGTTTTATAGATTTGTATTTCTCAAGTTGAACGAGTAAAACTCGCCATGTGGTTTTGTAAAATGTCACTCTGTCTGAAATAGTCCTGGGAATTGGATGCTTGTTGAAGAAAAAAATCTATTTAGGCAGAGAAGTGCTGAAGCATGGGCAGCAGGTGTGTGAGGGACTGGCTGATTACACCCACACTCACCCCTTTGCGCTCCATCTTCTCCTCTCACTACAAACTCAACACATCCTCCATTTTGCCATGTGGCTTTGAGTGGCACAGATCCCACACACGGTTCCAGAAATAGGCAACAATGGACACAATTCATTGCATGGTCTTCCTCTGGCCTCCCAAATTAATCTTCATCAAGTCAAACGACCTATTTCAGGGTAAGGAAAGAGATCCCAAGACCTGGGTATGCATCAGTGGAGCTCATGTGTTCCTTTCCTTGGGTCATTCAGGATAAAAATGTGAGACTTGAAACCAAGGCAGCTATTTTTCCATTTTGTTGTCATGGAGTATCGCTTAAGTTACTGTGTGTATCTGAAGGAATATCCATCAAATGGGTTCTGATGATGAAACTGACATGTGGATGGCAGAGTTTGAAAACAAAATCCAAACAACAACAAAAACCAAGACACTCAGGGACCCTGGCAATATTGCTATTATGGCTGAGACAGTAAGCTTCAGTGTAGGGCCCTCCCAAACTGTAACCCAATTTCTTAATCCATTTGAGTGTTTTTCAACCATTTGCTAAAGATTCCAATCTCATATTTAACATCTCTAAATCCCTACTCTGAAATAGATGCTTGCTTCGCAATTTGAATGGCTTCTTGCAAATGCTTGGCACACTTGTCTCTTGATGGTCAGTGGGTCAGACATATAAAGAAATGGCAAGTATAGATCCTGGTATAGACCCAGCTTTCTGTTTGCAAGACTAATGCACAATTTTGTCAGGGTTGAGATATGATAATTGCTTTATTTGACAGCACTTGCAGTCTTTTGATAGAAGGGGAAACAATTATATAATCAGTATGGTAAATGACTCTTTCCTCCTTATGGTCTACCTTTATGAATTTTTAAGGGAAAGAAGAGCTATAGCCCGAATGGTTATCTAACTTTCAACTGATGAAGTCTCATTAAGGATGCTGTGGACAGTAATGGACGTTTTGACAAGTTTGCTTCATTGAGCACAATTTCTTTCCCTGCGTGTGTATTTGCTCTGAGCTGCACATGTGCCAATTCTGGCCACTGGATGTGACTTGGGAGGGAGTCTGCTGAGGCAGGGGATGCTTCAGGGAAAGGTTTCTCAGCTCTCTAAGGAACAGAGAATTTTGCATTGCTCTACCTCTAGGCTTTTCGTGTGAGCTTTTTCAGTTGGTTGTCAAGAGTTTTCTTTATGCCTTAATTTGTGTCACAGAAAGCATCCTGATGCATTCTGTCAGGACCACGCAAATTAGGGAGCTGTTGATTCCCCCAAGGAGCCTAAAAAAGGAGAAAAAGAAAAAGACATCTAAATATATCTACAGTGGTTCTTTTAGGTTTCTCTGACCGCTCCGGTTCTCTGCACACGGGCCTGCCCTCAGACATGGATGAGATGAGTGGTCTTTGTGATTGCTGAACTTGAGGGAGGGCTCTATTTTCCAAAGTAGTGGTACTTGAATATTCTCCATAGATTATCATAAGTTCATGGTCTCACTCTCATACACACTTAAGAAAACATTTTTTTATAAGTGTATGCAGGGATGGTATTAAAATACTCAACAAGCATTTTAAGTATATAATTCATGTATAACTCAAGCAAGAAATACAAAAAAAATCATCTGGGTGTGGTGGTGCATGCCTTTAATCCCTGCACTTGGGAGGCAGAGGCAGGCAGAGCTCTGAGTTTGAGGCCAGGCTGGTTTACAGAGGGAGTTCCAGCACGGCCAGGGTCACACAGGGAAACCCTATCTTGAAAAACCAATAAAGAAATAAATGACATTTTTTTTAGTATTTTCTGTTCTAAACTTATCAAATGGTCTACATTGTGAGACTTACAGTTCATTAAAATGACCATGAGGTACAGATTGGTTGTTGTCTCTTAGGAATTGTGGCTCTGACGTGTAGAGGGCAGATGACTGTTAAGTGACACCATGTGGCGGGGCATGTACTTTGGTCTCTCTGTTCTGTGCAGTGCTCAGTCGCTAGGAGATCTGCAGTCTTAAGGAACTGAGAATTGCTTTTAAAGTCAGTAATATTATGCATGGTTCTGAGACCTCTCGGAGCTTCTGCTGAACTCAGCAATTGCATTAAAATTCTGTCCCAGCTTTTATAATGCTGCCTAAAACTTTATATGGCCAAATTCTTTCCTATCAAGTAAGCCATGAAAATCACTTACTGGAATGTCATTTTTAATTAAACTGAAAGTATATTTGAGTCCAGAGGTTGCGCAGTGTGAAGGCTAAGCATGTACCTCTGTTGCTAGGATGCCTGGGTTTGGCACCACACTCTGTCACTAACGTATGTTTATTTAAAAAGTATTTTTATTAATTTTTTGGAATTTAATACAATTTATTTTGATCATATTAAACTTCCTCTAACTCTTTAAAGATCCACCCCCCCAGCTCTTCAACTTCCCAA
Source organism: Alexandromys fortis (assembly GCF_014885135.2). NCBI lineage: Eukaryota > Metazoa > Chordata > Mammalia > Rodentia > Cricetidae > Alexandromys > Alexandromys fortis. The sequence goes on along the minus strand of NW_026067896.1, from coordinate 17,238,422 downwards.
ACTTTGTATCTTACTATTTAAAATAATCAATTGAATCCAATTTGTTCCTAGGTGTGTGGCCATCCACTGGACAGTGGTCTACCTACCAAGAGCCACACCCTTAAAGAAAACATTCTCCCTATTTTGGGAGCCATCACCTGTCCATAGCTCCTCAGCTGGGCCTAAGGGCTTGTGAACTCTCCCCTCCAGGCTAATGCTAACTGGCTCAATCTTGGGCAGGCAACCCCAGTCTCTTGGGATTTTATGAGTGTAAAGCTTCTATACGTGTAGAAAAATGTTTCACCTTCATCTTCCCCAACCTCAGGCTCTACCTGTCACTCTTTCTTGGTGATTCCTGACTTTGAAAGAGGACATGGTATATTATGTCCCAATTTTGGCTGAGTGCTTCACTTTGGCAGTTGTATGTTTCTGCGTTAACCACCTATTGTCCATTGCACATAGAAACTTCTTGAATGAGGACCAAGAGCTTCCCTGAACTATGAGTAGAGAGGTACAAATTTAGAGCCCTATTTCATACTAAGTCCATTTAGCAGAGTGATAGCCCACCTTGGGGCCTATGAACTCCCAGCTGTGAGCTCTTATTCAGATTTTTAGTGCCAGGCATGTGTTTCCTCCTGTGGAGTGAACCTTAAATTCAATCAGAAAGTGGTTGACGACTCCCGTTACATTCATGTCACTATCTCACCTATGGAAATGCCTTACTACACCAGTCACAGTCAGGGCTGTATTCACAGAGTTCACAGTCAGGTAAGATTGTTCTCCTGCAGAGGTCTATACTCAACTTCCAGTATTATGAAATCTAGCCAGCAGAGAACAAGCCTACCAGGTAGCACTAATTTGTTTTCATTATATCCTGTAACTAACATGTTCATGGCATCTTCAGACATAGGGTTTTACTATTAATTGTTGGTTTACATCCAAGAGCAATAGCAAAAGCCTTTACTTTTGGGTATGTCACTTACATTATAGATACATCTTTTTCTTGTTGTGGAATATTAGTTGAGGATGTGTTACATTTGTTTATGCTGTGGATTAATTTATTCAATGATGCAAAGATGTGTTGCATTCTTTTATGTTGCATTTGTTTAACTCTGTGCAGCTGTGTTACTTTGCCTGTCTAAAACACCTGATTGGTCTAGTAAAGAGATGAGCAGTCAATAGCAAGGGAAGAGAGGGATAGTTAGGGCCGCCAGGCAGAGAATAAATAGGAGGAGAAAAAGAGAAGAGGAAGGAGAAAGAACAGAAGAAGAAGCAAAGAGAACACCAGGCGCCAGCCACCCAGCTACATAGCAAGTCATGGATTAAAAATAAAGAAAGACATATAGAATAGAGAAAGATAAAAGCCCAGAGACAAAAGGGAGGTTAATTTAAGAAAAGCTGGCTAGAAACAAGCCAAGCTAAGGCTAGGCATTTATAAGTAAAAATAAATCTTTGTGTGATTATTTGGGAGCTGCGTGGTGAACCCACCAAAGTAAAGGGTAAAAAAAATCCAACCCTACATTGTCCCCCAGTTTCTTTATGTGTAAAACACAGAACTATATGTCCAGGACTCTGAAACTCTTATTCTCATCAATTGGGAGTGCCATTCGGGAAGCTTCCCAACTGGCTTTAGCCAGTAGTGGCTCTCTTTCTCCTTGACTCAGCCATCTGTCATCTCTGTTTCTCTCTGGCTCTTGCTGGACCTGGCTGGTGGTGGCTTAAATTTCACAAGTGTCCACACAAAAATGAATCCAGAGGCTTTTTGGCCGTGGGGGGGGGGCAGTCATCGCTTTAGTGGTCTAGGTAGACATTTGGAGCTTGGTCCACTGTCAAGAATGTCCTGCCTCTGCTTCTGTCAGGTGAGGACATAGCAGGTGAAGGTAAAGGTTATATCCAGGCAGCAGGTGAGGATAGAGGTGTTTGTCAGCAGGGTGTGGAAGCTTTCACCCAGTGTTCACTATAAGCATGGCTAGCTGCTGGAGACTCTCAGGAGAAGCCATGGCGAGAAGCAAGCACAGGTATGTTGGGCCTTCTTGCATGTCTTGGGCAATGAATGAGAAAGGATACCAGCTATGGGGTCCTGGATGTTTAGGATGTTCTGGTTAGTAACCGTTATGTGGGGATTTTGGGATACGAGAAAAGAGTTCCCTGGAGAGCTTGAAGTAATTGCTGTTTATGGAAAACCAAATACACCTCAATGTTTAATAAATTGATACTGTTCTGCTGACTAAAAAAGCTATGTATTAAGTAAGTCTCAGTGTTGGACTTAAAAGTTGGGGAGGCTGGAGATTTTAAAAAGTGTTTGTAGTATGTGGTATAGAAAAATGAAGAGAGAGAGAGAGACGCATAATTAAATTGCCCCAGACAAAATTGTCATTGTGTTAGCGTTGGGACTAGAATCTAGGCCTTCTCGCTCGGCCATTAGAGGCTGGTGTCTACAGGAGAGAGAACTGGGTATGCTTCTGCGGAGAGAAATGCTAGTTATGCTCGGGTCCTCATAAATAGCCTTTAGGCTCGCAGGGGTCACAGCCGGCCACTGCGTCATCGTTCTTCACATGTCAAGTGGCAATTAAATGAACACAAATAGAAACATGGCCGTGTCTCTCCATGTCTACGGTCGCTCTAAAAGGCAAATGGAGTCCCTCTTGGGAGGCTTTAGGGGCCTGTAGCACTATGTGTGGCTTCCTGAGTCCAGTCTTGTGCCCTGGGAAGTGAGCTGCCTGTCCTGACCAGCCAACCAGAGGGACGATTCCCTTTCACTGAACATGAGGCTCTACTTTTGGAATCTGTAAGAGCCAAAGAACCGACGGTGATGGTTCCCTTTCAGCCGAGATACTTGCAAAGTGACCATAGTAGTCATGAGGGCGGGTGGGCAGCTAGAGATCTGGAGAGGCAGGACTGGCTTGGTTTGAATGACAGCTTTTGGCATTTTCTTTAGGAATCTAGAAATCTTAAAACAAAAATCACACAGCTATGATGGTAGCTCTTCCTTAAAATGGTCTAGTGTCACATGAGCTGAACTGGGAATTAGGTCAAAAGTTTTGCAAGGTCCTTAGTATATCTTGGGCAATGGAGGCAGCATGGGCTGGCCATCAATCTCAAATAGCAAATGGGTAAATCAGCATTATCACTGTTATACTTTACTCATGTGCAAATTCACACACACACATGTGTATGTGTATGCATGTGTGTGTGTTTGTGTGTGTGTGTGTGTGTGTGTAGGAAGGTTATAATTCTAATATCCAGCTTGGCAAGTGTTAGGTATCATATCTTGACCGTCTAGAATGTGAACACCATGGCAAAGATTATACTTACACAAAATAGGGCTTTGCTTTCCTTCTCCTCTGGGTCTTTCCTCACTTCCTTCTTGGCTTTCTTCATATTTGATGATGTCATTGTCTTGCTGAACACCCTATTCTTCACATATCTTGTTCCTATCAGTTGACTCTTTTTGTCATTCTCAAAATTCTGACATAAGTTAAAATTCTGTCTCCAACTTGATGTCTGATGATATAGGACTAGGATATAAGGCCTCTGGGGGATAATTACATCATGAAAGTAGGGCCTCCAGGGATTCACTTAAAGGCCTCATAATGACCTTTAAGCCTCAAAACTACTTTTCTATTTAGCAGGCGAGAACACAGTGAAAGAGTAATACGGCCTGCCACCCAGGAAGCAGATTCTCACCAGACACTGAATCTCCCAGTGCCTCCATCTGGGGCTCCACAGGGTTCAGACCTGTAAAGAAAGACAAACGAACAAACCCTTCTGGTGTAGCTACCAGTCTAGGACATTTTGCTATAGTAGCCCCAATGGACCAAGGCAATTGTAATGATACATATCTTTCAAATATTTGTATGTTTATTTGGATTCTGTCTTTTCTTGTAGACCACAAGCTCCAAAATCATGGAAGTATACCTGTTTTAGCTCTCATTTAGAAGTGAAAACATAAGAAATCTGAAAATATCAGTGGTGAAGGTAGCTGACGCTTGGCAATTAACTATTCTGTAGGCCTGGTATATCACAGGTTCTTGGAGAAACTGGATTAAATGAACAGATGAGAGATAGAATATTGGTACTGAAATCTAAACTTTCTCTAAGATAATTTAATCATAGAAAGATAGGTTACAAAGCTTGTAAGGAGACCTGGATATTATTTTTAGTTTATACTAATACCTAAAGTCTTGAATCTATATACTTTCCATTGCTTTGCAAACCATAGCATTTATAAAATGATTTTTTATGTGTGTACATTTGAGGGGCATCTGGAGACTCACAGATCTCACATGTATGTGATCTTTGCTGTAAGTAGGCTGCAAAATTTTAGTGATTTTATTTTGGAATGTCAGATAACAGGCAGCTGAAATCAAAACCGCTTCAAATGTCATGAAATGTCTTCTTGTAATTCTTTTCAAGCATTAAATGCATTAAACCATAAAGGCACAGTCTACATTTCCCATACCACTGTATTTTAACTGTCCAAGCAGACACAATCACATCCAAGATGCATTTCTTATCTGAATGGACTACGTTCTTGATTTCTTCCAAATCCTCACATTAGTTTTTCACATAACAACAAAAAGCAGCAGTTTGAAAACTATTTTTTGGAAATAAACTATTTCTGGTAAAGAGTCTAAATTTTGTGTCTCTCTGCTCTCTCTTCCAACTACTCAGCTCTCCTGTACCAGCATAAAAGAAGCAGCATTCTGCAAAGCTGTGGTTTGTTCTAATAAAACTTTATGTACAAATAGCCCAGAGGATTGTATGCAAGAAGTGAGCTTTCTGGCCATTGGTTATACACATAACCTTTGAAATTAGACATATATTGTTTGAATCCTGACTCTATCATTTAGAAACAGGGAGACCTGCAGCAAAATTCTTACATTTGCTCCATTGGGAGAATGCTGACTTCCTAGGAGTGTTGTGAATTCAAGTGGGAAGTATGTCTGACATGTGGGTATCTCAAGTTCCCTTCACTATCTATCTTTTAGATCTCTAATTGCATGTCTTTGTATGTGAAATAAACCTATCCATATCTGGATATGGCTTTGTAAATCATATCAGACATACACATATGAAATATATGACATTTATGATGTGGTGTGTATTTATACATAAGTATATATATACATGTATATGCATATCTATATTCATGTATACATACACATACCTATATGCCACATCAGACATTTATTTTCTTAAACATACATATGTATAATCTTCTTTAAATTTTTTTGCTTGGAAAGTATTTTGTGTTTCCATAATTTTGTACTCTGGCTTCCTTTTCAAGTCCTCAGAACTTCCAGTCTTCTCTGCTCAAAGGGACCCATATATGCATTATTTGCAGTGTATATTATGCTGATAGAGGTTTTCTGGCCAGCCTGGTCCCATAGCTGCTTAGTCCCAAAGAAATACACAGAGGTCTACATTAATTATAAACTGGTTGGCCTATTAGCTCAGGCTTTTTTATTAACTCTTACATCCTACATTAACCCATAATTCCTGTCTGTGTTAGCCACGTGGCTTGGCACCTTTATCAGTGATGCATTCTCATCTTGATTCCTCTGTGTCTGGGGTGACATCTGCAGAGTGAACCTTTCCTCTTCCCATAATTCCCCTGTTCTTGTCACCCCATCCAAACTTCCTGCATGGCTACTGGCCAATCAGTGGTTTATTAAAATACAAGTAATAAATCTTTACAGGGCACTATTGTCCCATAGCAATACTACTTTTATTTTAATTAAAAAAATAGCTGCGTTAATTTTTTCCCGGCAAATCTTGGAGGCCTCATCAACTTGCTGTCCAGTCTTCTGGCTCCTCACGTGACTGATTCCTTCTCATTCTTGCAGTCTCAGATGACTCACCGCCCACTCAGAGGTCATCTCTGACTGCTCTAAAGACTAGGTCCTCTTCCCTGCATCTGCTTCCTTCAGCACTTTTAATATAATTTGTAATTATTTGTAGAGGCCATATTAACATCTGGTCATTAGATTTTCATCCTTTGCAAAGTAAGACATGAATCACAACCTTTTTGGGACAGCATCTGAGCACCAGTCCAGTGTCTGACCTATTCTAATTGCCCAGGAGCTACTTGCAGAGTGGTTGAATGCTTACCTTTGTGTTTCCCAGTGGCCATCTAGTGAGTGCTCACTGATGAATCCTGGGACTGCCCTTTACAAACTGTAGCCAATGCTCGCCTTCTCCTTTGTCCCTTTGCCCAAGCTGCCACTCTGCTTCTCCTTCTTCAGATATTACTAATTTATGTCATTTATTTATTTATTTATTTATTTATTTATTTATTTATTTTTGGTCAACTTTCCCTATCCTAAGACAAAGCTATCCAAGAGTTGAGATTTCTGTGTGATGTCATCACCTACTTGGCACTTGTTAAATGAATAGCATTCAGCGGTGCACACCAGAGAAAGAAGTCATTAATACTCAAAACATGACAGAACTGCAGTCGTGCTTCACTTTACACCACCAACTTCACATTTTCTAGATATGCTGCCTTTTAATTTAATCTCTAACAATCTGCTACCACTCATTGCATAACACTAAATTATTCCATAATTTTCTCTTCTTATTTTAAAGCCAGAGTCATATGGGAAGGGGAATTCTTTTTTTTTTTAAATTTATTTATTTATTATGTTTTAGTATGTATTATGCTTGCACGCCAGAAGAGGACACCAGGTCTCATTATAGATGGGTGTGAGCTACCATGTGGTTGCTGGGAATTGAACTCAGGACCTCTGGAAGATCAGCAGCCTGTGTTCTTAATCCCTGAGACATTTCTCCAGCCTTCTTAAGATGATGCTTTGTTACTGTTTTAGAAGCAAAAGAAAAAGGAAGCATTTTATTGAAAATTATCAACATTTAAAAATTATAAAAATTCTCTTTATCTTAGGAACGTAAAAATTACTTAAAATTATTGTTTTTTTTAAAGTGAAAGTGCTATTTCTATTTTACGTGTGCAGGTGTTCTGCTTGTGTGTATGTATGTGCATTACTTACATCCAGTGCTCGCAGAGGCCTTAAGAGGGCATTGAATCTATTGGAATTGTAGTCACAGGTTGTAATCCACCATGTGGATGCTGGGAACTGAATGCAGGACCTCTGCAAGAGCAGCCAGTGCTCTTAACTGCTGAGTCATCTCTCCAGCCCTGAAAATTTTCTTCATCTCACTAAAATAATATTGGTTAATGATTCATGTACTTTCTCTTATGTCTAAAATATTTATACATTCTGTTTAAAGCAGAAAGCATGCTATAACTGCTAAGAAGAGCCATGTTTGTGTTTGTAACTGTTTTATTTCCGGGTAAGATCTCCTACTATGCTGGCTGAGTTCTCTTGATTACTTTGTGTTCTAGGTTGTGCTGGCTATCCTTACAGGTGGGGAAACTGAGGCATCTCTGCAGAGCCAGTAACTAACCTGCGGTTATACAGGAACTATAGGAACAAGGCTTAAACAACACAGGCTGACTTCCAACCTACACTCATACTATCTTATGGTCTTTATTTTTATTATTTATTTTTAATTTGAAATTAAATTGATTCCTCTGTGTCTGAGGTGACACATACAATGTATTCTGATCATGCTTCCTGTCTTCCAGCTTCTCCCAGATCCTTCTTACTTCATGTTATCAACCCCATGCCCTTTCTTTCTCTCTTTAAATAAACAAAGACAAGGAACATACTTGTTATTCCTTCCTCTCCTTGTCTATATCAAGAACATCCCCCGCCCCCCGCAGTATTATACAGTATTCTCAATATCACCTGGGAAGGTTGTGTCCTGTTTTTGCTACATGGACCCTCTCTTTCTTCTATTTTTAAAGAGCTGCCAAGGATTGCACCTTTTCATTTGATTATTTCTATGGATGATTCTATACTAACTCACCTCGAACACAAGTCCTTGGATGTCCTTATGGTATCTTTCTTAGGTTAAATTCAACAGAATGATATGCGAAGTTAAGCCCAAGTGTTTACCTTAAGGCATTCTTGCGGAATAGCTTTAAAGAGAGAGCGGTCTTTCAGGTTTTTGCATCTAGAGTGTTTGACAGTTGTTTTATGAGTGTTTTAAAGTAGAGTCTACCTCTATTTCCACTTCTATTTGTCAGATGTTCATTTCTGTTTCAAACCTACCTGCTTACCTGTACAAGTGAACTGTTCCTAAACAGAGACTTTCTGACTACTCATGATAACCAGAAATTCAGGGTTCAAATTCAGACAAAGTTAAACAAATCTGTATACTTAGCACTGCAGGCAAATTTGACTGTATTAAAAGCCAAACAAAGATCTTGTTTTATGAAGACACAAATCTCATTAGTCTATGTCAAATTGTTTTTTAAATACAAGCCTTTTGGAATAATTCAAGCTCCCTCTTGCAGGGATTAATCCATCTTCGCTTTGCCATTTGTAATTGCTGACCTGACAAGCCTTTACTGGATGTGTTTTGTAGTATAAAGTGTGTAAGGTGGAAAATTAACATTATGAGACAAAGTGTCACCTTTTGGGTGAAAACACTCAGCACCATCACCTCCTGAAGTGGCAGCACAACTCTTCTGATGGATGAATGCATGGTGCTATTCTGGAAAAAGGCTTCAGTGGGCCATGCATGTGTTGCCCAAAAAGTGGGCCTTTTTGAATATTCTAGGCAAGGTTACACCTGAGGCTGGTGAGGCATGTGTTGGGTGTGCATGTGTGTGTGCGCTTGTATGCTTATGTTTTTTGCATACATATGCAAAGCCACTTGCAGAAACGTCAGGACTCTTAAACATGCACATCATCATTTTGTTCCTCATCAACCACAATTCTCAAAAAAAAGATTCTATTGTAATTAATTTAAATTTATTCAGTGGGCATTGTTGAGCACAGTCTGAACTGAACACTGGAAAACAGACCAGAATGAGAGATACAAGGGCTTCAGGGAACCATCAGCCAGGCAAGGAAGTAATTGGAGATCAGTAATGCTGGGATCCATGCAATACTATCCCCACTGAAGATGAGTACAAATGACGGTGTCAGGACTGATCAGCCAGGAGAAACTAGTGCCATGGAGAAGGCTCACTCGTATGTAGTCCACCTGGCAGTATTACAGAAGGAATAAAGTGTTCAAAGGCACAGAAGCAATGAAATGGCATAGAATACTCAGGAATTGTTGAAGGCCAGGGAGTTGGGAGGTAGCCCTTGTTCTGGTCGTGGGGCTCTTGGAAGGGACAGCTGGGAATAACAACTATTGGCCACCTTTGTATTACACTCAAAATGGAAAAACTGAAGGTGTCAAAAAAAATCTGCAGCTTCCTGAGAGTCCATTGCTAGGACTGACTTGTTTGTGGTTAGTCTTGGCTCAATTTCCCATTCTTTGAGGTGTGAATATTCTCTGGAAGATGTTTATTATGTGTTAGCTGTACTGCTACAGCATTTCCCTTCCCCCCTCTCTGCTTCTCCCCTTTCCCATGACCCACATGCTCCCAGTTTATTCATGAAATCTTGTCTTTTTCTCCTTCCTATGTAGATCCATATATCTCACTCTTAGAGTCCTCTTTGTTGTCTAGTTCTCTGGGGTTGGGAAAGTACTCTGTTGCCTGATGTGTGTTTAAAGGGGTTGTATCTGAGTTGTATCTCTGTCCCTGGGTGGAGATGTGGCTTCTGATAAATAGCAGAAGCATAGCACGGCCCCCTCTTTTAAGAACTAGTTCAAATAGACAAGTCCGTCACTGGGCAGGAAAAGGCACCCAGAAAACCTGTGTGTTCAGGAATTTGAAAAAGTGTAAAGCCCTCCTAACATGAGGTTGGCATAGTGGTGTCTGTCATTACTGTCACCCATGCAAAGTGTGCCCTCCACAATGGTCTTTCACTCCTCTATTGCAAGCTCTCCACAGAGGTCTCTGACAGTTACTTTCACTGCTTGAGAGTGTGATCCCACAGTGGTCTGTCTGTCATTGCCATGGGCACTCCTTAAGAATGTGGCCTCTGCAATGATTTCTCTGCCATTGCTCACCCCCACCCCTGAAAGTGTGGCTCCTCCAGTGGTCTCTCTTCCATTGCCTACCTATAGATCTTTAATGAGATAGTCACGAAGTTACTTTATTTCAATTGCAAACTTGCCCATTTCTTAGCCTTTACATGCTGAAGTTGGGCTCAGAAAAACACATTCCCTGTAGCTGGGTGCTGTCCTGTTGCGCTCTGCTGGTGGTGAAAGGGAAACTGGGAATCTAGAGGAGAGAGGGACTTGTTCCTTCCTGTTTAGGTGACTTCCATGCTTCTTCATCATGGCACTGACCCTTGTGCCCAATAGCAGCAGTTGGTTCCAGTCGGTAGCTCCTCCAGCACTCTTGGAACTCGCCATATGATGATCCTGAGACCTTGTCGGTACCTGCTGGTCAGCCTCCCCTGGGAGATGTGAATCTCAACTCTGTCAGATTCTTTCAACAGCATCAGCCATGCCTGTCCCCCATCTCTCCTCCACCCTTCCTCTAGTCTTTATTTCATGTACTATATACTTCAGAACACATATTCTTATTCATAGCTATACTTTCAGAATAAAATTTAAAATTGTATTTGTTATTATTATCACTATTGTGTGTGTATTATGTGTGTTTGTATGCATATGTGTGTATATATGTGTATATGTATGTGTGTGTGTGTGTGTGTGTTTATATGTGTGTAAGTGTGAGTGTACATGCCACAGTTCATATGTGGGGGTCCGACAACAAACCTTATCACCAACCCCTTGTTTCCCAAGCCCTCAAAAAATTAACTATTTTCTGACCATTTACTATATTCTGGTATGTTCTTTTGCTCTTGTCAATTTCCTACCACGTGGCAATTATTTAATGGATTATTTAAATTAATTGTTTTCCTGAAGATAACTGGTGGCGTTCCTGCTTCCTGACTGTGCTCTGACTGAAGCAGTTCCCACACTGATCTTCCTGCGTTGTCTTGAACTATGCCTGGAAAAGATCATCTTTATGGGAAATTAATACCAAGTACCAAATTAATTCATAATTCTCGGTGGACAAAGTCCAAACCTCGAGGCTTACCACTTTTCTGCAGTGGCTTCTCCTTCTGTTAAGGCTACACCTTAGTTCCCGGATGCGTGCCGCTTTCCTGACTTCTAGGGTTCCATTCTGCATCACTGCCAGGCCACAGCCCATGCCATTCCTCCTGCTAACCATGTGGAGAACTTCTACTCCCGCTCCCTGTAGATCTTTAATGAGCTAGTCACTAAGTTACTGTATTTCAGTTACAAACTTGTCCCTGTTTCTTAGCCTTTTCGTGCTGAAGCTGGGCTCAGAAAAGCACATTCCCTATAGCTGGGTGCCGTCCTGCTGAGCTCCGCCAGCGGTGAAGGGGAAACTGGGAAATGGGTAACTCACACGAACTTTTCAGCCATTCGAGTAAGTGTCTCCCTCCTTCTCTGTGGCATGCTGTACTGTCCCTCTGCCCACGTACATTATTTGCTTATCTTTTTAAAAAGGTTTATTTTAACTATGTGTCTATGTGATGCATCCATATCTGTGTGGCTTGGGCATGTATGAGCACAGGAACTCAAGGAGTCCAGAGGATGGTACCAGATTCCTTGGAGCTGACGTTACCCGTGGTTGTGAGTCACCCAAGGAGGGTGCTAGAAACAAACACTGGTCCTCTGGAAGAGTAGGGAGTGCTCTTAACTGTGGAACCATCTCTCAAGCTCTAGTATTTGCACACACACACACACACACACACACACACACACACACACACACACACAGAGTCCCCATGGATTGCAAGTACCATGGGAGCTGTCTGGAGCTCAATAGGTACTTTATTATCTGCTATTTAGATATTTAACAAGAACTTCTTTAGAACATCCCAGTGCTTTCTTTTTCCCTTTTACGGAGCAAGGGCAGAAATTGCAGCTACCATTGCAGCTGATTTACTAAGTCAGGCCTGTGATGATTACTGAAAGTTTCGTCTCGATCCAAAGGACAAGTTTAATATTGTGAAAATTGCCAGAGTGAGACTTGAGGGCAACAAACAAGGTGCCTTGCAGACCTGGGATGTCTTCGGCGCTTCTGCGTGTCACTCCAGTGATGGAGGTGCACCGAGATCAGCTACCAACTCACTGGGTTAAAAGCCTTCTCGTCACCCACAGCAGCTGCAGACTTCGCGCTAGCGATAAGCTGTGGAAGAAAATGAGACCATGTCAAGCTCTTGCCGCATGATTTCAGGATGCTAATGAGAGGCACTGGCTTCGAGAGGAAAATCGAACACACCTGGTTTTCTGAGGCTGCACCAAAGGTTGATAAAACAGACACTTGGTGGTACACATTGGCTTTGCTTCTAGCTCCATCAGGAGATAGGACCCTTGGTGCAATTGTAGTTTATTAATCCATAAAATGGTATTGTTGGCACCTATCTTATTTTACTTATTTATTTAGAACTAAATAGGGCAACTGGCTTAAGATACCCAGTATTGAATTGAGAAATATCAGTAATATTTGGAAAATGACTGAGTAGCCAGAGGTTGCTCTTTTCCATCCACTCATTCATTATTTATCCAAAAGCTATCATTGATTGTCTAGTAAATGCTAATGATACAAAGGCAAATAAATTATGAAAATATTCTTCCTGTCATGGGGTTGGGACAGGAGAAGGTAAAAGCATGTCAATAAACAACAGAATGCCAATTTGGGTCAGGAGAAGTAGCTTAGTGGTGGAGTATTTGCCTAGCATTTATGATGCCACAGGTTCAAATCCCCAACACAGTTTTGTCAATTGGCTTAATAATGTCCTCCACAGTGTTTTTTATTTGTTTGCTTGCTGTCTCAACCATGATCATATGTGACATTTCATGACTATGTCCCTTGAGTGTTCACCCAAGAACAGGTCCTTGCTTTTGCTTTGCTTTTCATGCCTTTGATGTGTTAGGGAGTTTAGGCCAGTTGTTTTGCAGAACACTGGCTCTGAGATGTAATTTTCTGACTAGATAGCTCTAAAGATCCTGCAGCCCCCACACGGCATAGCTAAAAATGGAACCTACGTTTCCCGCCCCCATGTCTTGTTAACTTTCTTTGTAAGTTTCCAGGAGAGTTGGAGGCCGAAGACCTCATGTCTTCACCCCAGACCAGTGCTCTTAACGTAGCCAGATTGTTAAGAACAGCAGTACTGACGTGATAGTAGCCAGCGAGAACGCTTTCTCTCACACGAACCCAGCTGCTTTCTTAGCCACTATCTAGAGCAATAAGTTTTTAAAAATCTGTAGTTGTTTCATTACTTTTTGACTTTATCTCTCAAGGTGATAATTTTTCCTCTTTTAGTAGAACCATTTGAAGAATACTCAGGAAAATTAGAGTAAATAGGTTAGAATTCTCTAAAACCATTTTGGTTTTGTTACGATGTATTTTTCAAAGCTGTTGGACACTGAAAAAGCCGCACTAAATTTTAACTTTTTTTCATTGGGAAAGTTCTTTTTAAAAGCCGAACAATTGCTGCAGCTAATATATAATTTACCCAGATGTTGGGCACTTTAGTATATTGACATACTTGGAGTTCACTCACAAAATTTTCTCCAAGAAATGGGGAGACAAAGGGGCAAGCAATTGGTGTTCTTAGCTCATGTTCTGCTTCCCTTTATGGACTAAACCACAAGCACAGTGCAAAATTTATCTAGGTACTGTTATACAACACACACACACACACACACACACACACACACACACACACACACACACACACACCAAAGATCAACTCTGCAGATCAGCTCTAAGAGAATTCTGCTACCCACAGCGCTTGCACTAGTGGTTGCTCTGAGGTTCCAGAAGTGAGGTTGAGAGGATAACTCTAGTGGAGCTGAAGGAAGACCCGAGTCTCCCACTTGATCCTAGTTACTTTAGGGCATGATGGTATGGTTGGGCAGGAAATTTTACGTAGTATATGTCTTAATGAGGCAAAGAGATATGGATGGGTTGTTTAGGCTATATTCATTATAATTAATTTTAAACATCCCATCCTAATATGAGCCAGGCATAGTGATAGGTGGTAAATTTAAAAATAAATAACTCAGGTATGGTCTTCACCAAATATACCTGTATATACCCCAGGGAATTTAGTATGTGGGTGAGGTGATTATCTAGGCTGTGTACAAGATTCTACAGGAAGGCACATACTAAGGCTTAGGAGGTGTACCTGTGGGTAAGCTTAAATGTGACATTTGCTCCATAAGAAACACTTACATCTCAGAATGCAAGAGGAGCTCTCAACCTGCATATTTACATGCGTTCCTCCCTTATCAAATATGGTAAGCTAATGGGAGGGGACTTTTCAAAGTCTGTTTGAATGCACACATTCCTAGTCTTGGATGGAGGGGGAAGGGCTTGGACTTCCCACAGGGCAGGGTAACCTGACCTCTCTTAGGAATGGAGGGAGGGTGAGTAGGGGAGTGGGAGGGAAGTGGGAGGAAAAGAAGAGGTGGAAATTTTGAATGGTATTATTCATAAAGTAAATAAAAGAACACTGACATTAGGGACCTAGGAGATCAGAGAGGCCAAGCAGAGCATTTGGGTTCTTCTTTAGAAAACCTCTAAGAATTCTAAGATGGAAACTGTGCAATACAGGGGAACTAATAACTTTGAAATTAAAATATCATCCCTGGCGGCTCTGCAGAGAAGGACTTCCCACCAGCCCCCATGAGTCCATGGCTTTCTACTCTTTTTCTTTACATGGACAACTTTACGAGTTTTTTCAGTGGCATTTATTTTATAGTTATCATATGGATTCACCTCTCTCTCTCTCTCTCTCTCTCTCTCTCTCTCTCTCTCTCTCTTGCGGCGGTTTGATTAATGAGCACCAATGATAATAGATATTTGAACAAGTTTAATAACAAAACCAGACTCACGAAACCAAGGTTCCAGCGGAGTACCCGGGGGAGACAGGAAGGGGCGCGCAGCCTCTGCCCGCCCAATTTATCAGTAAACATACGCCCGAGGGCAGCCCGCCCCCAAGGGGAGGGCTTATCCCTACATCTCCCTCTTTTTGTCTAAATAAGACAGAACTAACCTAAATACAACTATAAACAATAATAATAAATAATAGATATAACAAACAATATTGAGAACGAAAGTTTTGCCAGACATTCTATCTCAAGGGGTCTAAATAATGTAGAGAGTAATTACAATTATATAATCTTCAACTCCGTCAAAGATCTGAGAAGGGAATAAAT
>NW_026067896.1:17150892-17220280 GCF_014885135.2 Alexandromys fortis | reverse complement strand
CTCCAGACAGACGCAGGTTAAGATCCTCCCTGGTAAGCCAGCTCGTGGGCTACACAGAATATTAGAAATGGGTTAGAACAATATGTAAGAGCTAACCAATAAGAAACTGGAACTAGCCGGGCCAGGCAGTGTTTGAAAGAATACAGTTTCCGTGTAATTATTTCTGGGCATAAGCTAGCCATGCGGGCGGCCGGGTGCCGGGGACGCAGCCCCGCCGCTTCCTATTTCAACTCTCTCTCTCTCTCTCTCTCTCTCTCTCTCTCTCTCTCTCTCTCTCTCTCAGCTGCCTTACACCCCCTAGACAGTATTTCTCACCAGGTCTGAAGCAGATATGTGTCCATAGGGTCATGATGAGGTATTCGAGCTGCTTAAAGGGAGAAAGAAATCATAGCGGGGAAATGTGTGATGTGTGATATGATGGAGTTTGTCCTCCAAGGTCACACCCATGCCAATGAAGGGTTCTGGGAAGAAGTGATGGCCATGTTGAGACCTGAAGGCATTTGGATAGAAACTGTTCTCTAGACTGCATAGAGAATATTCACAAAGCCATGGCCACTAGGGAAAACTTGATGTATTGTATCAGAGAAACTAAAAGTACTTCAATTGTCTGAGGAAGAGTAGAAATGGGAGATATGAGAGACGAAGTTGTCAAGTGAAAGCTTTATGTGTCTTTTTTTTTTTTCTTTCTCCCTTTGATTCCCTGATCCCAAGGCCAGGAGAGGCTATTGAACTACAGGAGACAGAGATAGGAAGGCTCAGATGTATGTTTCAGAAATAACAGATAGACTGTAATGGCATAGAGAGACAAGAGGGGCAAAACTGGAAATAGATAGATTGGGTATCTGAAAATATTAGGATAGTAGCTTTTAGGGTGAGGAGAGGGAGAAGGATGACAGAAGATCTTGACATGAGAACAGTAAGAGGATGGTTAATTAGATGTGGAGAATAAGGATTAAGGGAGAATCAGAGATAAATGGCCCAGCTTTCTTTACACTTTCTGCAGCTAATCTTAGCTCTGGACTTTGTAATTTCTCTTATCCTCAAGGCTAGGACTTCCGGTCTTGGCACTAGCCTTTGGTGCTATGGTGTTGTTTGTGTCCTGGTTGTGCCAGTAACATCATAGTTAATATCTGAAATTGAAATGTTGGTCATTGTCTATTGACTGAGGTTTTCTGTCCCGCCTGGTCCTGCAGCCATTAAGTCCCAAAGAATGACACAGAGGTCTAATTAGTTATAAACTGATTGACCCATTAGCTCAGGCTTTTTATTAATTCTTATAACTTATATTAGCCCATTATTCTTGTCTATGCTAGCCATGTGGCTCAGTACCTTATTAGGCGAGGCAGACACATCTTGCTTCTTCTGTGGCTGGGCCAGGACTGTGTCCTCTTCCCAGAATTTTCTTGTTCTCATTGGCCTGCCTCTACTTCTTGTCTGGTTATTCTGCCTATACATCCTGCCTGGCTACTGGCCAATCAGCGTTTATTTAAAATTTAATTAACAGAACACAGACCATTGTCCCCCACCAATTGTCTATGCCCACTTGATCTTTTCAGTCTTGATCTCTGCTGACAGCAGTCACAGGACAATACAGTGTTTAGAGCAATGATGCTCATGGGTGATGGTTGTGGGTCCAAATTCGAGATCTCTACACTTATTCTTATTTGGTCACCTGACATCAACTCCTCCTGTAATTTACATAAAACTCTCTGATTTTTTTCATGTGTATTTATATTTCTGTACACATATGTGTGCTGGTACACTTGCCTATGTATATGTAGGTGGAAGTCAGTGATTGACAGTAGGTGGGGTGTTTTCCTCTATCATTTTCTATCTTAATTTTTTGTTTATTTTTGAAACTGTATTTTAATTGCTTTTTTTCTCTCCCTTCCGTCTCTACCCTCTGAACCCTTCCATATACATATCCCCACTCTCCTTTAAATTTATGGCCTCTTTTTTTTCTCATTAATTGTTATTGCATGCTTATCTACTTGCATGCACATATATATTCCTAAGTATGACCTGTTGAGTGCCATACTTACACGTGTGTCTGCAGGGCTGACAGTTTGACACTGGACAACCAGTTGGTATGCCGTTCCCTGAAGAGAGTCACCTCTCATGCTCCCAGCTCTACTCAGTTGCCTGCAGTTCTTTGTAAAGGCCTCATCATCTTTTCTTCTTGGCAATTTGGCACATTTGTTGGTTTCTTCCTTGATTAGTTTATATTTGGGTGGTCATGTTGCTGAGAATTTATGGGTGCTGCTTCTGATGTTCCTAGGAGACTCAATCTTACAGCAGTGTCCCTCTGGCTCTTACAATCTGTGAATCCACTCTTCCTTAATGTCCCCTGAGCCTTAGATATTGAACTGTTTTGTGGGTGTGTCCATTGGGACTGGGCTTTACAATTCAATGCATTGATTGGATTTTTTTTTTTTGCAATAGCCTCTGTCTGTTGCTAAGAGAAGTTCCTTGATGAGAAGGTAAAGACTACACTTATCTGTAAATATAAGGACAAATGATTATAGATTAGTGTTAAGATATTATGCTGAATTAATAAATTACTGATTGTAGATTATCTACCAACAACCACATTTTTTCTAGCACTGTTGTATCATAGTGTCGGCAAAGGCAGGTGGATCTCCATGAGTTCCAGGCCAGCTGGTCTACACAGTAAGTCCCAGGCCATCAAGTGCTATGTAGCAAGACCATGGCTAAAACATGAGGAGTTGACTGGACAGATAGAGTTTGGGTCACCATAACCCTCATAAAAAGCTAGGCCTGTGTGATACACTCCCTTAACCCCAGGGTTATAGGTGATAGGGCAAAGACAGGTGAATCCCAGGGCCTCACTGACCAACCAGCCTAAACAAAACAGCAAGCAAGCTCTAGTTTCAGTGTGAGATCCTGTCTCAAAAAATAAGATGGAGACTGCCCTGATGGGGCTCCCTCCAAGAGCCAAAGACCACCTAACAAAAGCCCCAATAGCAGACAGGAGAAAGCCTCTCCTGATTCATTAGCCAGGGCTGTCCAAGAGACTCCCAAGACATACAACATATACTATTGCCCTTGGTTATTCCCTAGAGCTGAATGTTAAGTCCCTATGTCTGAAGACACCATGCACTTCAGAAGCAGGGCCCAGAAGCTCTTAAGCTAGAACTGATCTGTATGTCCTCTCCCTGAGGACTAGCTTTCATGGTACCAGAAGGTACCATGCAAGCTTCCAAAGGAGGAAGACAACCAACATCCCCACTCACTTATGATGCCTATGAACTCTATTAATGATCAGCATGGCATGATAACCCTACAAGTACAGCATTGGCACACATATGTTGGCAGTAGCCAACAACTTCCTAATCGGACTGACTCAACAAGATAGGCATTTTTCCACGTCCCCATCTTTAATCTCAGCTTTCCCTAGCTGTCCCTTATTCTTCATCCCGTGGCTGTTTTTCTTGTCTCTTCCCATAAGGTAGCTTCAGAAGGTGTTTGCATTTTTCCAATTTCAAGCCCTGCTGATGATCTCAGTGCTTTCTGGAATCTCATCGCTATTTAAAATCATCATATCAATGTCCCTGAAGAGAGGCTGTATAAGTAATACTCATTTGATAGTAACAACCACAGCATAACACACAGTCTGCATTACTTCCCTGTGCTGGAGCTACAAGGTCAGCAGCTATCCAGACTGGTCAGAAACAGCATTCTAATTGGCCAGCTTCTGTGCAGAAAGGCTTACTATGGGCTACTTTGTCACCCTTCCTTAGTTCATGTGTTAATTCTTAAGCTCTCAGTACGTCTGAATGTGTGTAGCTGGGGCAAAGGACTTTGAAAAAGTGACTAAGTGCAGAAATGAAGCCATCAAGGATGAGCTCTACTCCATGGTGGAAGAATGGTGCCCTTTTAAGAAGAAATTTAGAGGCATAGATACTGTGGTAATTCCAACAGTTATAGTCCCCATAGACTCATGTGTTTGAATGCTTGGACCATAGGGAATGGCACTATTAGGAGGTGTGACCTTGTTGGAGTAGAGTAGGTGTGGACTTGTTAGAGGAAGTTTGTCACTGTGAAGGTAGGCTTTGAGGTCTCATATATGCTCAAGCCATGCCCAGTATGGCAGTCTCTCCTTTTGCTGCCTTTGGATCAAGAAGTAGAACTCTCAACTCCTCTACCACTATGTCTGCCTGCATACTACCATGTCCTGCCATGACGATAATGGACTAAACCTCTGAAACTATAAGCCACCACATCGAATGTTTTCTTTTATAAGAGTTGCTGAGGTCATAGTGTTTCTTCACAGCAATGGAAACCTTAACTAAGACAGATACCAAGGACAGACACACAGAGAGGACAGGCCAGGTGATGACATAAGGAGAAGGTGATGACTTGAAGCCAAGGAAAGAGAACTCAAAGATACCAAGACCTTGGACTTACCTAACTGTGAGAAAGACAATTTTTATTGTTTAACCTACTTAGTCTGCAATGCTTATTACTAGCAGCCTTAGGAAACCATTGCACTGGACCATCAAGATTGATAATCATTTTATTACATTTTTACTGTAATGCATAGCCTGAAGAGGCTGTATAGGTGATATCATTACAGCTTTGCTTATGTGGTAAATATTATCACTTTCATGCATATGGCGGAAGTGAGGATTGGAGACAGAAATGATATACCCAGTGAGTCAAAGTCACAGAGCTAGCAAAGGGTGGAATTGGGTATGGATCAAAGTTTTTCTGCTCATGGTGCCTGTTCTCAGCCAAGAGCTACACTGCCCAGAGATGCTGGTGTTCCCAGACTGTCTCATCCCCTAATGTAAGTAACATCCCTTTCTTCTCTCCACAGTACTAGCTGCAATTTGTAGTCATAATTTGATTCTCTGATCATTTTTTTCTCCACGCTTTCCTTTCTCGCCAGTCCATGTGGTGCTGTGTTAATAATCACAATGATGGGATTGTCTTGGAAGCAAGCAGGGTTGAGATGGTCCTTGATTTTTTTTGCCAGGTGACAGCTAGCCAGCCCTTCACATATGGGGAAATGATCGATCTCAGTGGGCTTTGGCAACAAACAGGAATACTGCTGGGCTCTTTAATGTATTCCTTGATAGCGTCTACATGTGGCCTTAGGGGTAGAGCGTGCCATTGAACCTTACCACCTGGCAAACACCAGTTCTTGTACCCCCTCTCTGACCCAGGGCTCTAGAATATGTTTTTCCCATTCTGTAATTCACTTCAGGGCAGGAAACTATATGTCAGAGTCACCTGATGCTCCTTTCATGGCGTTTCTCTACTTCCCATACTCTGAGACTCTCTGCCCTGCTTAATATATCTAGGTGAAGCTTATTCTGTGCATAATAGAGTCTTTAACAATGAAACAACGAAAGCAGGTTTGTTAGAAGAGATCGTGGCTCTTCAGTCAAGATCCCGGTAGATGCTTGTATGGTCACACCATATTCATCATCTACTTCAGGCTGGGTGACAGTGTGGCCATAATGGTTATTATTTTACCAATGATGCTCCCTCATCAGAGGTGGGAACACTGTGCGCATGTCTCCTCCCCTGCCCCCAAACAAAGCCATTTGAAAACTAACCACCTCCCAAGGACTGAATTTCATGGAGGCAAGACTATTTCTCTCTATGTGCCTTTTCAAGTTCAGCTTTACTGCTTCTCCTCCATGTTATCGCCCCCATTTAATGCTTCCAGAAAGAATGAATAGTAGTCTACAGTTTTATATTCTCAACACCATTCCTGTATAATTCTATTCGGTTCTTTGTTGTTCTCATTTTTTCCCAAGTTACAGTTTTAAAAATAATCTAGAGCTAATTTGTCTAATGAATATGCAATTATTGCAAGAGTCTTTTGAAGTTTTTGAAAAGCACCCGTCAGCATCTTTCTGGGACATGGTGATGAATGTAGTAGCATCAGGCATTTGGAAGCCGTTTCTAATTTGGCATCAGCAGGTATAATTTTTTTTGCACATTTCAAAGCTGGGCGTGATGCAGTCAATTACTGTGAACTCATCATCGTTAGCTCAGCGCAGTTGCTTTCTAGACTAGCTCCTTCAGCCGGTGGATTAGAGGCATCACAACTTTGACCATAGCCGTAACAGAATACACAAGAAGGGGCCATGGGTTTGTTCTATACAGCTTGTATCAAGAGCTTGCTAATGATAGCGCTTAGAGAGGATCAGGCTGCCCACGGGTCCTATTAGTCACACGTGTCAAATGCATGCAGCAAGGGAAAACTCTCCATATGATTTAGGAGAAAGAGACATGGAGTTGGAAGGGTAGGGAAACTGGTTTGGAAGGAGCTGTGGAGAGAAGTCAGGGATGAATATGAAGAAAACACACTAGATGCCAGAAATTATCAAAAAGTAATGATATTGTCTAAAACATGGACTTGATGAACTGGCTTTGTGGGAGCCTAGCCTATGGATGCTCACCTTCCTAGACCTGGATGGAGTGGGGAAGACCTTGGTTCCCATAGGGCAGGGAACCCTGACTGCTTTTCGAACTGGAGAGGGAGGGGAAGGGAAGTGGGGGGAGGGGGAAGAAAAAGGGAGGCAGGGAGGAGGCAGAAATTTTAAATAAATTTTAATAAAAAAATTAAAAAAAAAACATGGACTTGACCAAGAGTCTACTCACAAAGAGTCTACCTTCTGGTGGAAGACAGAAAACAAATAACTACTGTATGTAGCCAAAAAAACTCTGCAAAGGGCCATGCCACGAAAGCAGAAGCAGGAATGGGGAACATTTCTGTCTTGGTAGATGTAGAATTTGTTCTCAGAAAGGAACTGACTTTTCCACCCAGTTTCTTGTCTCCTACCTACTGTTTATACCATGTTTTTGAGCATGACCCCTGGATAGAATTTTCTGTGATTGTTTCTGACCTGGGGAACCAGCTCCCTCCTGTGTGATTTTTTTCTAGAACCTGAGCAAAGAAACCAGCTGGGCTTTGTCCATTGCTGAAGCAGGTAGAAGCAGCCCAACCCCCAACCTTGGGATTCATTAGCTTCTTCTGTCAAACTGCCAGTGGTCAGGAGGGTGTGAGAGGCACAGTACTTTCCCAACCCTTGCTGGGCACACGCTATCACCATCCCCCATAAAGTGGTACATGGTATGCTGCTGAGCCCCAGGACATGGCCCTTAGTAAACCATTGTCTTGAGGGACTGTTTTTGCCAGTTGTCACGGCACATGTATCCTCATCTGGCCCAAGCAACAGCAGTCTTTTTGTTGTGGGAACAGAAACATCACAAGAGAGTTTACTAGAAGGGTCTCAGAGACCAGATCCAGGAAGCAGGAACATCATTTGGAGCTAAGCCAGATACTGTCTTTGTAATTTCTTTCTTTGGATTTCATTGTCTTGTGCCCCTGGTTGTTTCTGCATATCTGATATTTTCTCCCTTCTCAACCAGCCATTTGGGAAGTTATCTCTTTTCATATTCTCATGACAACATATGGCTTTACGTGCTGCAACACACCTTCTCCATCTGAGCTACCTAAACAAGAAACTCAAGGAGAGCCTTAGTTCTTTCGCTGGGGGACACAAGCTTGTTTTATTATAAGCTGGGTCCATGCAGCCATGGTCATGGTAGGGATCATATCTTCTCCAGAGGTCTTCAGGTCGCCATCCTGCCTCCAGCCCTTGAGTGGGGGTGTATTTAAAGATGAGGAAATTGAGGAGCAGACACTCATACAATTAATCATTGATTTATTAACTAGCAATGTAACATGAAGATAGCTTTTCTCTGTTGGTCTGTGCTACATGGTAAGTATTTTTAGGGAAGCTTTGTCTGTGGAAGTTTACTTTATTTTCTTGGAATAAATGGAATTCACTTGAGATCATATAAAGAATAAAATTTATGAAATTTTATATATAATCAAATAAAGCCTGTGGATGAGGGAAGAGATACTTGGGTTGTTCTGAACTAACTAGGTTCATGTGGTGTTTTGAAAGAAAATGGCCCCCAAAGGGGATGGTACTACTAGTAGGTATAGCTTTGTTGGAGTAGGTGTGACCTTGTTGGAGGAAGTGTGTCACCACTAAGGCAGGTTTTGAGGTCCCCTTTGCTCAAGCTATGCTTTGTGTGACGTATAGTTGCTTCTGCTTCCTGTGAATCAAGATGTATAACTCTCAGCTCTTTCTCCAGCACTGTATCTGTTTGCATACCAGCATGAAGATAATGGACAGAGCCTCTGAATCTGTAAGCCAGTCACAGTTAAATATTTTCTACCATAAGAGTTGTCTTGGACATGGTATCTCTTCACATCAATAGAAACCCTAACCAAGACAGTCCACTAACGCTTCTGAAACACACAAAGAGTGAGTGAAACATCCTTCCCAGCATTTGAGACTATCTTCTCTATCACATGTCTTTTCTGTAGGGGTTCTCTTTGCTACCCGAAGGATGCATACATCCCAAAGAAATGCTTTGCGTTATTTTAGTTAATTCCTTTTTGTCTGCTTGCATGCTTATATTTCCTGAGAGACTTTTGCTTGTTGAGGATATCTCAGGACTTATCTTCTTGGCCCCCACTAAGACTGGTCATAATGTCTTATACATTGAAGAGTCCTAAACCCAGTGTGTTGACTATTTAGATCTCTTCAGTAGTTGACAGAAAAATCAGGCAAACTGGTATTGTGGGGTAGTCACTCGAGAGAGCTGCTAGGACATGGGTTTAAGCCAATAGAAAGTCTTTATTATCTGGCTGGGGACTACACTGGGTGCTTGGGATCCCAGTGTAGCACTGAGCCTTCTTGAGGGTGATCTTTTAAACACAAAAACCATGCCTTGGGTTGACATACTTCAGTTAACAAGAACAGTCAGCCAGAAGCAGAATTATAGAAGTCAAAAAGCAAAGTTATAGTGCATTTAGAGACTTTTCCAGAACTGTGGACTTTGATGGATTAGGACTTTGTTTTAGTTTTGACAGGTGGTGCTGTCTATCTGCTGAGTTTTACAGCCTGACTAGTGCTTCCATCATGGAGTCAGCGATGTTAAGGTCTAGGGGCCTACTGAGGTCTGTTGCTGTTACAATGATTATTGATTTAAAAATCGGTGAGTTAGACATTGTGATCAACTAATCAGCCACTGCCTTCAGTATGTCTAGTACTATTGTTTATATAATATGCTGAGTGCTACTAGGCATATGGGTTTTATAATTCCTTAGTTAAATTGGGAAAGCTTAATCTGAGTCTCAGAACCCTGTCTGCAAAGCGGAAAGAGGAGAGAGCAGAAATGAGCAGGAACACTAGATGGTGTGACCATTGTGGGTTGGTTGTTTGTGGAAAGTCTTGAGTTTTTATGCATAGCTTTCAAGTACAAGAAAAGTCACATTTTTTCTTTCAAAAATCTTTTTTATTTATTAATGCATGTGTACATGTATCTTTCTCTGTCTCTCTCTGTCTCTGTCTGTCTCTCTCTGTCTGTCTCTGTGTCTCTGTCTCTGTCCCTCTCTGTCTCCCTCTCTGTCTCTCTGTCTCTGTCTCTCTCTCTCTCTCTCTCTCTCTCTCTCTCTCTCTCTCTCTCTCTCTCTCTCTCTCTCTCTCTCGTGTATGTGTGAACATAGGCACATGTGCCAGGGTCAGAGAACAACTTGTGGAACTTGGTTGTCCTTCCACAGCATGATCCAGGGATTGAATTCAGGTAGTCAGGACTGAAGGGCAAGCACTTTTACCAGCTGGGCCATCCTGCCGGTGTCTTCATTTGTTCTGATTGATGCCACCCTCTGACTGCCTGTGTTCCTTAGGATTGTATTTTGTTGCAGTGATATTCTATAAACCATGGGACTTTCCCAAGGGTGTGGGCGATCTCTGCAGTTTCTAGGCAGCTCTTGCAATTTGGAAAAGGCTCCCTGGGCTCCAGTCCACTTGTTCTTCTCAAGGAACACTTCCAAGGCCTTCTCGAGCCCTGGTGGTAGCTGGCTATGCATTGTTGTAGCTCAAGCCAGGCTTGAGGGCCTCCAGCTGGGTTTGTAGGAACACAGAGGCCATATTTGCCCTCCTTCTGGGGTTGAGGAAGCTTCCATTCCCCTTATTTGGATTTTCCTCTCCCATCTACAAAAGGCTGATTTCAGGTTTCTTCTAGGAAACTGATGGCTTCTGCTTCCATTTAGTTGTTAGTAATTCCTTAAGGCAAAAATAGTCTACAAACTCTGCTGTCTAGAAACTTTTAATGTCTTAAAATCCCATCCAGTATCCTGACCACGATAAACCAATTGATTCGTGTTCTGCTCCTCAATGCAGATTTATGCCTCAAGGCTTGTGTTTGCACTTCTCCTTATGTGGCAGATCCCCACCAGTTCACAACTTGGTTCTTTTTTGTCGCAGCTGAAATGTTACGCCATAGAGGTCTTTCTCGGATGCCATTTCTAGAACAGACCACTCCCAACCTCAGCTTCCTATTTGTTACTTTTCACCCTATTTTTGTGCTAATAAACTACCTCTCTGTGACAAGGTGTTTTGTTTGCTGTTGTACATTTAGAATTATGCATGATGTGTACCAGGCTCCAAAGAATAGATCTTGAATGAAAGAATGATCCTTCCACACTGGGATGCTCTTGGTGGCAAAGATACTGATGTGGGAAATCTGCCACAACCCACTTTACAGTTATTTAAATGATTGTTAATTATTATTCCAGCGCTAGTCCGAAGACAAACCCAAGAGTTGGAGTAGTGAATTAAAGTGCATTATAAAACATATAAATATATGCCTTTATTCCCAGTACTTAATGAGGTAGAGGTCTCACGTTCAAGGCCAGCCTGGTCTACAAAGTGAGTTCCAGGATAGCCAGAAACCCTGTCCTGAAAAACCAAATAAATAAATAAATAACAATGACAAAAAAAACCTACCGAAACAAAAACCAAAAAAACCTAAGATCATGTAAACACATATCTAACATAGAAATGTATAAAATATACATAGACATAATAGAACAATATAGTTTGGAGAACTCTTTAAAAGGTCAAGGGCTTATACTTAAGAATAGTAAAGGTTAATAAAACATCTTTAAATTTATCAAGACAAGATGTGGATTTAAAAAGCTTTAGAAATATTAATTTAAAGTCTAGACCCAGAGTCAGTTTAGTCTTGATCCCATCAGCTCTAGTGGGGATTCCAGGCTCTAGCCCATAGGATTCTGGCTCAGTAGAGCTGGGTTGGAACTGAAATCTGAATCAGAAAAAGGACTAACTGGGTGATTCTGTTTCATAACTAAATCTTGGGACTGAATGATTAATTCAAGAAGCTTATGAAGTGTAGAATGAATCTCAAAGCAGAAAGATCTATGGGCAATGCAGAACTCTGTCATGGAGAGGAGGACAGATTTCCAAAAAGTCACCCTGGAGCTCAGTAACTTTTAATAAAATCGTAAATAGTTGTCGAATTTTAAGTTATAATGTGCATTTCTCCAGACCTTAAGACAAATGGTCATTCTCCAGTTTTCCTTTATTTTGGTTTCATTTAAACACAATCTTTCCCTCCTTATCTTCTCTCCCTCTTTTTTTGTTTCCTTTACCCCCTCTCTCCTTCCTTCCTTCCTTCCTTCCTTCCTTCCTTCCTTCCTTCCTTCCTTCCTCCCTCCCTCCCTCCCTCCCTTCCTTCCTTCCTTACTTCTTTTTTACTCTCTATCTCCTGTCTGTCTGTCTGTCTGTCTGTCTGTCTGTCTGTCTGTCTGTCTTTTTCTTCTTTTTTTCCAGTCAGGGTTTCTCTGTGTAGCCCTGGCTGTCCTGGAACTCTCTTTGTAGAGCAGACTGTCCTTCAGGAGATTCCAACACAGAAGCTCTTTATTATAAAAATGTCAGGGTTTTTTATGGGGTTAGGGAAATTAAGCTGCCACCGGAACGTTTCTGGTTGGTCCTTTTAAAACTGGTGGTGACTGTAGGTGTGTTGTGATTGGCTAGGAGCACTGCATCATTAGTTACCATGCTTTTGGACAACTGACTGGTTGTCTTGGCCAATTTTGCTCACTCATTGTGAGTTCGCTTGCACTTGCTTATGCTTATGCAATTGCCCTGCCTCAGTGCTGGAGACAGAACGGAGACCCCTGGGCATGCTAGTCATTTACTCTACCACTGAGTTACACCCAGCCTCAGATGCACCATGGTGATTCGGATTTAGAGTTCGCCAAACAATTTCTATAAAGAACCAAATTATAACATAGCTGGCATTTTTAAAATAACTCCTTTAAACTTAACACTGTTAGCTTGCAGGTTGTATGACAACAGGCTGTGGGATCTGTCTCATGGGCTGCAGTGTGCCGACCCCTAAGCTTGTGGCTATTTGATTCTATTTGATAAAACCACTTCCACATTGAACCCACTTTACCACATATCTTTTGCAATTTTTTACAACTGGAATCGAGTCCTAGAATTGGGCTTTCTAAGAAGAAGGGCGAATGAGCGTTAATTTTGTTTGATACTACCAATTTTTTCAAGTGTCTTTTTTCATTGTGTACTAGAAATATAGGAGAATGGTTATTTTCTATAACCTTGCCAAGAGCGTAGGTTACTGGTCTTTTAGACTCTTGTGATTCTGAGTGAGTGACAAGTATAGCCTTATTCTGTATTTTTCTTCTTGTGAGGACAGGAGCCGTTTATATTTCCTTTTTGCAAACTATCCGCTTACATCCCTTGGGTAGTTTTCTGAGATTATTAATGTATTTCTTTTCTGTTATAAAATGTCAATTTATTATCAATACAAAGAGTACCTGTTGCGGAATATTTGATTGCATGGTGACAGTCCTAGACTGTGTTAATAAAGTTAAGTTTGATTCAAGGGGTGGCGTCAGCGACTAGCTGACCAGATTTAGTCATGGAAAAGCCAGGAATATGGATAGGGAAGACAAGACAGGAAGGAAAAGGAAAGGACTTAGAATTTGGGGATTCTTCGATCTGGAACATGTGAAGACAAGTATCACTGGCTGGGTCTCCAGTAAGAAAGGGAAGGTCTCAGGAAGTCCCATTCATTGATTGTTGTTCTCAGTATCTGTGCTACTGGTGTTATATTTAGGAAGTAGTCTCCTATGCATTCAAGGCTGCATCCCATGTTCTCTTCTTTCAGGTTCAATGTCACTGAATTTATGTTGAGATCCTTCATCCATTTGAACTTCAGTTTTGTACATGGCAATAGATATGGATCTATTTGCAATTTTCTACACGCTGACATCCAGTTATGCCAGCACCATTTGTTAAAGATGTTTTTCTTTTTTCATTGTACCATTTCGGCTTCTCTGTCAAAGATCAGATATTCATAGGTATGTGGATTAATGTTAGGGTCTTCGATTCAATTCCATTGGTCCATATGTCTGTTTTGTTTTGTTTTGTTTTTTCAAGACAAGTATCAACATAACAAAATAGCAATCTTACCAAAAGCAATATACAGATTCAATGCAATCCCCCATCAAAATCCCAACGCAGTTCTTTATACTCAACTTCATATGGAAAAAACAAAAAACCCAGAATAGCTAAACAATTCTGTACAATAAAGGAACATCTGTAGAATCACCATCCCTGACTTCAAACTCTACTATAGAGTTATAATAATAAAAACAGCTTGATACTGCATAAAAACAGATATATGGCCAGGTGGTGGTGTTGCATGCCTTTAATCCCAGCACTCAGGAAGCAGAGGCAGGTGGATCTCTGTGAGTTCAAGGCCAACCTGGTCTACAAGAGCTAGTTCCAGACAGGCTCCAAAGATTCAGTGAAACCCTGTCTGGAAAAACTAAACCAAAACAAAACAGACATGGGTGATCTTTCCATTTTCTAACATCTTCAATTTCTTTCTTTAGAGAGTTAAAGTTCATGTCATACAGGTTTTCACTTGTTTTGTTAGCATTACCCCTATATATTTTATATTTGTGGTTATTGTAAAGGGTAATTGCTTCTCTGATTTCTTTCTTGGCCTGTTTATCATTTTTATATAGGAAGGGTACCCATATCTGACATAGTTAGGGCTGATCTCCAAAATAAAGAACTCAAGAAATTAGACATGTAAAATATAAGATAATTCAATTAAAAAATAGGGTATAGATCTAAGCAGAGAATTCTCAACAGAAGAATCTCAAATGGATTTGCTCATCATCCTTAATCATTAGGGAAATGCAAATCAAAATGACTCTGAGGTACCACCTTACACCTGTCACAATGGCTAAGATCAAAAATGCAGAGGACATCTTATGTGGAACAGAATGTGGAATCAGGGGTACACTCTTCCATTGCTGGTGGGAGTGCAAACAGCCACTTTGGAAATCAGTATGGTGGCCTCTCAGAAAATTGGGAATCAATCTACTTCAAGATCCAGCGATACCACTCCTGTGCATATACCCAAAGGATACTCAATCATACCACAAGGACACTTGCTCAAAAATGTTCACAGCAGTATTATTCATAACAGCCAGAACCTGAAATAACCTAGATGGCCTCAACTGAAAAATAAAGAAATGTGGTTTGGGCTGACGAGGGAGGGGGACTTGATTGGGGAGGGGGAGGGAAAGGGGAGGCGGTGGTGGGGAAGAGACAGAAATCTTTAATAAATAAATAAATAAAAAAGAAAAAAAAGGAAAAAAATAAACTCTGAAAGATGTATATAATTCAAAAAAAAAGAAATGTGGTATGTTTACACAATACACAACAGAGTATTACTCAGCTGTAAAAAAAATGACATCATGAAATTTGTTGGCAAATGGATGGAACTAGAAAAAAATCATCCTGAGTGAGCGAACCCAGACTTAGGAAGACAAACATGGTATGCACTCACTCATAAATGGATATTAGACGTAAAGCAAAGGATAGCCAGACTACAATGCACAGCCCCAGAGAAGCTAGGTAACAAGGAGGACCCTAAGAGGGAAATATGGATCCTGTTGGGAAGGGGAATTAGATGAGATATCCTGGGTAAAGGGACAGGAAAGGGGAGGGGATGAGAACATGAGGGAATGGGATGATCGAAGCGGGGAGAGGGTCAAAGTGGGAAAGCAATGAAAAAGAGATCTTGATAGAGCCACTATGGGGTTAGGGAGAAACTTGGTACTAGGGAAATTCCAAGAATCTGCAAGGATGGCACTGGCTAAGACTCCTAGCAATAGTGGAGAAGGTGCTCAGACTGGCCTTCTGCTGTAATCAGATTAATGAATACCCCAACTATCATCTTAGCGCCTTCATCCAGTTAGTGACAGAACCAGATGCTGAGATTCACAATCAAACACCAGTTCAAGCTCTGAGAATCCAATTGAAGAGAGGATGGAGGGAATATGTGAGCAAGGGCAGTCAAAATCATTATGGAGAAATCTACAGAGACAGCTAAACCAAGCTTGTGGTCTCTCAATAACTCTTGATCGACAGCTGTGTAGCCTCCGTGGAGCCAAACTAGGCCCTTCATATGTGGGAGACAGTGGTGAAGCTTGGACTGTCTGAGGGGTCCCTCACAGTAGGAATAGGATCTGTTCCTGGGGTATGACCTAGCTTGTTGGAGCCTGTTCACTATGGTGGGAGGCCATGCTCAGCCTTAATGCAGAGGGGAGGGGCAGGATGTGATCTGCCCCACTGAAAAAAGGTACTGAGCCACATGGCTAACATAGATCAGAAAAATGGGTTAACCAAGATGTGAGAGTTAGCCAGTGAGAGGCTAGAGCTAATGGGCCAATCAGCTTTATAACTTACAGAGACCTATGTGTGATTTTCTTTGGGGCTAAACAGCTGGGGGTACCTGGTGGGAGGACAGAAAACCCCAACAACAAGCTCATGTTACAATTACAAGTATATTGTTTTGGAGACAGGGTTTCAGTATGTAACTCTGCTTGCCCTGTCTCTCTACGTAGATCAGATTGCTCTTGAGTTCATGGAGTTCCACCTGCCTCTGCCTCCTGAGCACAGGGATTAAAGGAGTTCACTACCTTACCCAACAACAACTAGATTTTTGAAACATAAGAGTGTTTCCCACTCTCAGGTTTAGAGGATGCATCTCCAGTCTTCCAATATTGATTGGATATATGAACCATTTAGAACTTATACTTGGTCCATAGAATGAGAAATGGATTCAATTTTGTTTTTTCCACGATACTAAGTATTCCCCAAACACTTATTAAAACATCCATCTTTTCCCAACTCATTTTAGATGCTGAATTTGAATTAACAAAAATTTTCAATCATACATGTTTCAATTATTAAATGCCGAATGTTCTTGTACAATTAAAAATGTCTTCACATTTTCTGTTTGATTTGTCTTTCGGTCTTTTGCAGAACTATTGTACTTTTATAAGGTTGAGCCCATTTATTCTTATTGAAGGAGAGGATGACTACAAATACTTCTTTTATTTATATGGCATTATATGTAGCTGTGCACATGTGTGTGTATGTGTGTGTGTACATGTGAGTGTGCATGTATGAGTGCAAGTGTGTGCAATGTCTTACAATTGGCTTATTTTATTTGCTTTAACTTTTCTTTTTTGATATATTTTTCTCATTGAGAAAAATCTAGTTTTTTTTAGTCAGGAGGTTACATTTATGCAATTTACTCAGTGTCCTTGGTTTTGGACGGGGTTAATGCTTCTCTGCTATGAATGATACAGAGATTGGTTAGTAATTCTACCTCTACCCCAAACATTTAATGTATTCATAAGCTGTATTTTTAAAGCAATATTTCCTTCCCAGACATACCTGTGTGGTAATCACCAGCTGTATGTTATTCCTATATGGCTGCATGTTTCCTTTCCTTACATCTCATCTGTTCTCTTATTCTCTACCAGAGCCTTAGGGAACATTTACTAATGGTGAAATGAGACCAAATTTAAAAATGATTTTCTGCTTTTATTTTAGAAATTAATATATATCACTTTCCCTTTCCACCCTCCAACCCTTCTCGTGTACCTCTTCCTCTGCTCCCTCTCTCTCAAATTCATGACCTTTTTTTTTAATTTATACACACACACACACGTACATATACATTCCCAAATATTTAAATACCCCTTGCTCTGCTCAGCATGTGCAATGTTACTTGTATGTATGTATATTATTTCAATGCTGACTACTTGATATTGGATAATCAATTTGGGGTCTCTTTCCTGGGAAAAACTACTTCTCCCATTTTCAGAATGCCTTAGTTGCCTGTAGTTCCTCATCTAGGGTTGAGGCCCCATGAGATTCCTCACTTCCATGTTAGTGTGTCTGTTGATGGCATTCTTGTCCTTTCATGCTTTGTTAACATAGACATATTGGTGAGACTTTGTGGGTATACCCTCCCTAACATTTCTGCCAACATACTTTTTCTGAAAGTATTTAACAGGTCAGTTGTTTCTGTCCCTTCACAGTAATTTAATGTGAGCTATGTCTTTGTCATTTCCATTCTTTTCTTGTCAGGCATTGAATGGTGGCTATAAGAGCTGTGTAATGAAAGGAGGAAGGGAAGTTAGTCATGGCGCTTAGGAGGTTAGACACATTCATTCGTATTTTGCATCTCTGGCTCATATCCATATAAGCAGCACACTCATATCCAAAGGTTTGTTACTCTGAAGGAACAATGCTACGGCTTGGTTGTCCAGGTTACTGGGACTTATTTATTATGTGTGAGCATGAATTGAGATTTCAACATATACTTTATCATTTATTCTTTGTAAAAATGTTTTTAACTGAAGTAGAATTGCGTCACATCCCCCTGCCTTTCCTTTCTCCAGTCCCTCCCAAAGTAACCTCCTTTGACCCCCCCCCCCCGTGAGCTCCAACTCTCAAGTTGCCAGCCTCTTTTTCTTTGATTTTATTTGTTACATACATGCACGTGTATGTGTGTGCACAGTTCCTGCATCTATGGCTCAGGGGACACCAAGGGGGAGGGGCTGGAAAGAGCCAGAACACCAGGAAGGCAGCTGCAAAACACTCCCTCCTAGAAGTGGTAGCATAAACGAGACTGGAACAATGGCAATATCATGTTAACATGGCAGGAAGACAGTTTTGCAGGGTCACCCTTATTACAGTGCTCTGATGACTGGGAGAGAAGGGTTTTAGTCAGCTAGTTTCACAGCTTCTGACTGACTGAATAGCAAATGATGAATTGCCACCTATAAGGCAAATAAATTATTTCCTTTACAAGTTAGATTTGGCCAGTGTTTCATCAGAGCCACAGAAAAGGGACTGAAATCAGCAGCATCAGTTTTCGTTGGTTTATTTTTTATTGGGTGTGTTTATTGCTCAGGGCCTTGATGATTTCAGATGAGGTAAAGAGGAATTTTTAATGTTTGTAATTTTTTATAGCTTCAATGAATCTTGAAATAAAGGCTGATACATCCTTGGTTCTTTCTCTCTTCGCCATCTATATCTTCTGTTATTTGAAGGAGGAGGAGGAGGAGGAGGAGGAAGGGTGGAGAGAATGAATATGAGAGAGAATGAGCTATGGAGGAGGGAATAAGTTCTCTTTACTTGAGACATTTCCTCCTGTTGGGAATTCTGAACCCTTGCTTGAAAAGATTTTTTTTTCTTTTGGGCCAAAGCTGCTTTTAGATTTGGCCTTTGGAGATGCATCGTGTGGCTTCCAGCACTGTTAGCAGGAAATGCCAGCTCTCCAAATGGAGCAAAGGTGAAGGGATGCTAAAAACTAAAGAAAAAAATCTCAGGACGGACCTATTCAGACATTGTGAGGTGTGAGTGTTCCTGGCTTGTCTTAATTTTTTCAAGCTGTTAGAGATGACGCTGATTGTACCGAGCAAGTTCTTATCTTGTGCCATCCCAGCCTGATTTTTTAATCCTTAGTTGAAGCAAAGTTTGAAGAATTTGAGAGCAAAAGAAGAGTGAATTTTCACAAAAGTAGTCCTGAACGGAGTGTAATTGCCCCTCATAGTACTGAAAACTGCAAATGAGTAGCTCAAATGATTTTAACATAATTATTGATTGTTTTTGTTTCTTGAATGTTGTTTCTGAATTGTAGAAGTCCAAGACTAGGCTCACAAGTGGCACCCACGTAAGGTTTATTCTGAGTTCCTTTCTATGCAACTCAGCTGCCAGTTTCTTTCTCAGATCCAGCATGGAGAACAGACAAAGCATCCAAGTTTTACACTGAGAAAAGATGAGAAACTGTGTGGGTTTTGGTGGGAAACACACTCCGATTGATTATTGATGTCTGCTGCGCCTGTAAAATACTGGTGAATGGTTTACTTGCTATGGACCCTCCACAACACTTGGGACATACTCCCTTTGATATTTTTTTTTTTTTTTGCTTTGGTTACATACAGCCAGGGTGATGGAGAAGACAACTATGATATGCAAACCCACTGAATTTTCCAGAACAGCATCAAATAATAATAGAGCAGAATGGAATGAGCTAATAAAAGAGCATAGGCTATTATGAGGGAAATTCAGTCCAGCAGTGGGCTTTGGAGGTCCCCAAGTTGATCCAGGTTTCAGAGATCCACTAGCTTTAACAGATTTAGAGTGGCCCTGAATCTAGTTTTGACTAATGAGGCTCAAAAAGTCAGCCACCTCTTCCTATGAGTTTTTCATACCAATCACATCTACTGCCTGGAATCTGGATAACAATGATTTTAACCCTGTTTACCTTAAATCGGTCTATTGGTTTATTTAGAAGTTTGGCTCTTTATAAAGACAACTTTTCTGAAAAGAACATTTACGTAGTTATAGGAACTGGGTTTATTAATAATAGTTTCCATTTCTGGGCTAAATGTTTTGCATGCATTAGCTTACCGAAGACCCATAAAAATCTCCTGCAATCAGAATCATTATCTTGATTTACTGCCGAAGCAACTGATTCTCAGGGAGGTTATGTAAGCAACCCTGTTGGTATGTGTTTAATATATAAAGAGCCCACTATTATTTATTGCCAACCCCAGGCTCTTATTCATATACTATGCTATTTTATTTAGTTGTTTTTCATTTTATTTGTTCTTTGTAGCACACTTTAAGGAAGTTAAAGTATAGTTCTTATCTAGCTCCAGTCCCCACCAGACATGGATCATAAAAAGGTCTTGGAAAAGAATCCAATTTCTTATAATCTGTCTGTCTCTCTGTCTCTTTTTCTCTCTGTAACTTTCTCTTTTATGTGTATCAGGGAGTAGGGGGAGAGAGTGTGTATGTGCATGTGTGTGTGTGAGAGAGAGAGAGAGAGAGATTATGAATGAGAGGAAGGGGTAGACAAGATCTGTATGGCTATAGCACAAGGGACTCTACTGGAGAGAAAGACAGCAGACAGACGCTGTATTCTCAGCATGCGTGCAGGGTTTTGGTTTCCATCCCTGTAACTATGGATAGCACAGAAGGGTTTTTAGTGAGTGAACAGCATGAGCAAAGTGAAATTCTAAACTGATCACCTGAGCACCAATGGGAAACAGAACAGAAGGTGACATTAAAAGGAAAAAGTAGTTCCAATTAGCGACAACTGCAATGGAATCCTTGTCCCCAAACAATGATTGTCCCTCAAGATGACGAATTAACAGAAGCATTAGAATTCTGGGCTGGTAGCCCTGGGATAAAGGTACCTCCAGGATAAACCTACAATATAGTTAAGTACACAAGTTATGAACGCTTGTTTTGGATGTAACTCCAGTTGCCATTTCTGGAAATATTGGTTGCTATGATCACTGCTGTTAAATTGCAGCCAGCACTCGATCTGTCCTTATTTCTCTCTCCAAGATTGTTTCATGTCAAATGATCAGAATCTACTAATTTGCAGTGTTACCTTGCTTCACAAGCCCTGATCTTTCAAAGGGTTTTCTCAGGTAGTTGACTCAGGAAGACATGGTGACCTACTTCTAGTCAATGACAAAAGGAAGCTGGGGAGTATGGCACCATGCTCTGAAAGAGGGTATATGTCTCATAAAAAATGCTCTAAGAATGTTAGATATGAAGCCAGGGATTAGCAGGGCCTGTGGGTGGAGCAGCTGGGAGATAGGAGGGATATTTGGACCTGATCTTAACAGCACCATTAAGCAATCAATCAGCCAAACCAACCACCTTCAGGTCTCTGCCTCTGACTATCTCTTACAAGGGACAATAAAGCCCTTAGTATGAACTTATGCTTCTCCCATTTGTAGGCAAAAGTATTGAAACAAATCAGCCAGGTGGCCAGGCTTGTAAAAGCCAATTGCTGCCCACAAATCTATATCTATAGTGTGGATGATAGTTATATTTGCTGCATTGAAACATAGTTGTTAGGTTTATATCATGTAATATAGCTGGGTACTTAGTTTAATACCTAATGAATCCTTTCAGTCTGCTGTTGTGGTGATGATACTTTTAGTCCTTTCTTATATTGGTGTCCATAATAATGGACTCCAATTGCACATGGCCCCATGTCTACAGGATGTTCTCCAACCAAGTATTTGGAAATAAATAGACATCTATTTTCTCTACCTAAATTTATCTACATATTTTAGAGTTTTAACTGAACATGTAAATGTGCATGGGACCGTTTCTCTCTCTCTCTCTCTCTCTCTCTCTCTCTCTCTCTCTCTCTCTCTCTCTCTCTCCCTTCCTCCCTCCACCCCATCTCCTTTCCATCCCCCATCTCTATCTTGACAATAAATTTCAATGAAATTAATTAGATTGGTTGTGCAGATGATTCAGTTTTATTCTTAGGTTGTTGGAAACACCATCTGGGTAATCCTGGAGCCAGAACCTTCTGTTGGCTGTAGTCTCCTCTTTGAGAAGGACTTCCACATGATTGGCACTGTGTAGGGTTCATCTTGGCAACTCTTACTCGCTTGTTCTGTCACAGGGAATACTGAGTGAAGTACTTTGATATTTCTTGAATATACAGATCAACAGCTCAGTTCTTTTCTCAGTCCCTAATATGATGTTTGGACCAATGTCAACCATTTAGAATTTTGACTTCCAAGATGAATTGGGTAATTTAAAGCCCCAAATTATTTATTACCTTAGAGTACTGAAAGGTTTGTTTTTCTTTCTTGTTGAAATAAGAAGCGGCGGGGCTGCGTCCCCGGCACCCGGCCGCCCACATGGCTAGCCTATGCCCAGAAATAATTACACGGAAACTGTATTCTTTCAAACACTGCCTGGTCCGGCTAGGTCCAGCTTCTTATTGGCTAGCTCTTACATATTGTTCTAACCCATTTCTAATATTCTGTGTAGCCCACAAGCTGGCTTACCAGGGAGCATCTTAACCTGCGTCTGTCTGGAGCAGGAGAATCATGGCGACTCCTCAACTCAGCTTCTTTCTCCCAGAATTCTCTTCTGTCTACTCCGCCTACCTAATTTTCTGCCGAGGCAGTTTCTTTATTAATAAGAAATCACTCCCACATCACTTTCTTACTTTGTTTCTCCCTCTCTCTTCCCTCCTTCCTCCCCCCTTCTCTCCCTTCCTCCTTCCTTCCTTCCTTCCTTCCTTTCTTTCTTTTTTTGTTTTGTTTTACTTGACATCACTGGGTAATTTCTAGAATCATGCTTTATTTGGAACATTTTTCCAAGGCCACATTTATTCAGGGGCAGGGAATAGGCACCAAGTCATGTGAAATCTAGACATTTTTCTAATCCTGTCCACCCTACAGTGAGGTCCCTGTTGGTATCTCTCCGGCTGCAAGTATATATACAGTTTTCTTTTCTAGGAGCTCCAATAGAAGGTTCAGAATTGGTCTATAAAGGCTGGGTCAATCATGCAGCCAAGAGGATGAATGCCTGCATATAAAAAGCTAACATTTTAGTGCAACGGGTGATGCTGGAGGATTGATATGATATTACTGTCTCCATGTAATAGATGTAGACCTAGAATCAGACACAATAACACATCTACATTACTAGCTGGCAATTAGTAGACATGGAGTTTGAAGCAAGGCATGCCTCACTCTTAACCCACTTTCTGGAAAAGCAGTATCATGTAGCAAGAAGCTGTGGTCAATGGTATTGGGTGAATTTGTTCAAAGTGATCCTATCACTTACTGAGGTGCAGTTCTCAGTAAATTGTTGGGCTAACTGTCCTCTATTGTGTACATGAGTAATACTATTACCCACAATAAAGTGATGTGGGGACAGAGTGTCTGGGAGCTTCCTGGCATACTGTAGGTGTTAAATGTACACCTTAAATACTATAACATGTTCTTTTTCTATTAGGCACATGTATCTGTGTTGCAGTATTTCCACTCAGAAGCAGCGGCACTGGATATATTGTCATGGAAACACAAATGTTTCTAGATGAGTTGCTTATTTTTAACCATAGGGCCCTAGTGTTTCAGAGTAAAATTTGAGTATAGATCTTTTAGGGATGAGAAGAGATCAGACAATTTTATTTCTTTTTTTTTTGTTTAAAGATGATTTTAAAATAAAACATTTTATTTTTTTTCAGACGTGTTTTTCTACACAAATACTGTCATACTTTGTCTTATTCTCTCTTCATCTTGCTCTTTCCCATCCTTCTGCTTCCTCTGTTGGGGGCCACCCAAACGGTTCCTATTTCTGTTTTTAGAACATCGTTTCTTTGCTCTCTCTTGCTACCCACTATCCTCCTTTAGAACGTTCAAAGTCAACAACTTTTATAGTCCCGTTTATTGAGTCTTTGAAACTAGAATACCAGTATATTTCCAACCACGCCAAGTATAGAATGAGACATTTTGGGGGTTATAGAGGGAAACCTCACTGAAGATACTAAGTAAAAAGTCAACATTTCTACAAGCCTCTTAGACATTTCAGGGATTAGCTGTGAGTGAGTAGGGCTTCACTTTTTATATCAAGGCTTAAACATTTCAGTATAATTTAAAATAGAAGTCTAGGTAACACGCATGCACCTTTTTTTCTTTACCTATTAGCAGAGCCTATATTTTCTTATTTACTTTAATCCCATCATCTTGTCTTTATGGCAAGGTGTTTTAATATTTTCAGTTGGTCACATCTAAGTGATCCTGTAATGATCGCATTGGTCTGGAATCTGGGCTATTAATAAATCTCCAAGCTGGAGTAAATTTCATCATCAAGTAAACAATACACACAGAATGCTCCACATAAATTCCCTTCTCTGCTTGTCAAGTAAGGACTAGAGAAATGCTTGTCTCTGCAAGCTGCATGAGACTCACACATTCTTCACAGGATGAGGAAATAGCGCATAAACACAGACACTTAATAACCATGTGCCCATGGGGCTGATGAAGCCCCTCACACTTCCACAAACCTGAGCAAAAGCAATGTCCTTCCCTTGTCCTTGAGAATCTGCCCTGGGCACCACTCACTCCTAACACAGAGTAAAACAGAAATGTAAGCTGGAAGTTTTTTTTT
This sequence comes from Alexandromys fortis, assembly GCF_014885135.2. NCBI lineage: Eukaryota > Metazoa > Chordata > Mammalia > Rodentia > Cricetidae > Alexandromys > Alexandromys fortis. Next base: position 17,196,065 of record NW_026067896.1, on the reverse strand, counting down.
TTTTGCGTGTATATTTTTCATGCTTGGAATTGATTTCTTATTTTTCTTTCAAGAACAAGGCCAACTTTCCTTTACAGAATCCCCTCTGTCCTACTGTCAGCACACAGGGTTAGGTTGAGTCGATTTATCAGCCTGCTTCAGGAATCTGACTCATAGGAACCTGACCTCTCAGAAAATTCTGTCCTCTTGACCATGTGATTGGTGCAGACATTAAGATCCAATGCTGGGCCTCTGTTTGGAACCACTCAGAAGGAACACTCTCTATGTATACCTGAAGCTAGGATGGTACAGAGGGGGCCCTGCTTGCTTGGAAAGCAGTGGACGAATTCTTAGAGATGAAGGAACCAGCCGTGAAGCTGCTATTGGAACATTTTGATCTAATGCCTGGAGTCTCTCTATTCTTAAACTTTTCACTAATATGCTGGAGTAAAGAGTTCATTTTTTTTAATTGATGCTTTTATTCTTTTTAAAGTTAGTTAAATTGTTTTTTTTATCATTTGTATAAACAGGTACTCACTAACTTATTAAACTGAAGTATAAAATATATCGTAATATTTATCTGAATAAAATCTTAGCTATCTGAGATGGACCGAATAGGAACTTGAAATGACATTGAACGACGTGTGAAATTTTACAAGGATAGTGAGGTAGGAAAAGCTACTTCAGAGAGAAATAATGTCCTGAGAGAACAGGAAAGGCGAGGAATTTAGGGTATCAGCTTGTAGTGGGAAGCGATGAGAGATGAACTGGAGCACAAGAGTATCGGGCTTCATACACCACACTAAGGAGCCCCAGGAGAACTCGAGTGATGGGTCATGCGTGTTGGCTTGCTAACTACGATGAGGAACGAGCATCTGCCGCACAAGCTGTGTGAGGAAGGTGGACTTGGAGGCTGTAGCAAAGACTCATGAAACCAGTAGAACGCTTATTGTGCTAAATCAGTAAGCATAAAGAAACTCTGGTAACCTTTTCCCTGTCTTACTGATAGGCCACTCCCCTTCCCATAAGTCAGACGTTGCTAATTGGGCACTCCTCTTCCCATTTTGGCGTTCTCGGTATCTTGTGCAGGTGCAATTGTCTGTTAATATTGTACCTCTGTTTGAAACCCATCTGCTCTTCCAGGCTATTAGTAGTCAACATGGATGGATGGTGGGACTGAAATTCTCGCGTGGTAGTTCTGTGGGATTAGATCTTTTTAAAACAGCGAGTCTTCGCTGAGCAGGAAAAATGCTGTGACTGAGACCTCAGGATCCTGAGAGACTGTAGCTTTTCTTCGCTCAATGCAAACAACAGCTTTGACAACCAAAACGAAGCTGCCGGACTCCATAGAGGCTGGCGCTGAGCTCTGTGTCATGGGATGTAGGGCATGTTGCATTTCTTTGAGGTCACAGCTTTAAATCTGACCCGTGGCTGCAGGAACCACTGTCTGACAGCTCCTTGGCAGGCACTGGGAAATGAGTTATGGGTCTCGGGGCCGTTTCCAGTAGCATGGGCCCACTTGAGCGGAGCTCTTCCAGAGTTCTACTGGCGAGAGGGTGGTGGTAGGAATAATGGAGACACAGCTGCTTTATCCTCCTCCCGACAGGCTTCCCCCAGTCACTGAAAGGTCCATTGGGTTAAAGGCTAGAGTGAGGGCTAGTTATCATTGTCGGAAGACGCTGGATGTTGTCAGCGGGGTCTGCATTCTTCCTCGAGCTCAGTTAGGAAGAATTAGGTGAATTAGGAAGAATTCAGTTAGCTCGAATTAGGGTGGCTTTGGAGTTATGACCACCTCCTGTCACCTAGCAGAGAGGAGCAGTCTCCTCCAGATCTATCAGCTAGAGAATCGTTAGAGTAGCATCCGGTTTACATCTCAGCTCAGAGAGACTCCTCATTTGGTGGCCACTTGGAACTGGGTTGAATTTTTCCGAAGATCTCCCTCAGTTTCTTCTCGGTGCCGTCTTATTCTTGCTCACATAAAGAGACTACACACATGGATTTTGAGAGAATTCAGTGTTTTCTGGTGGAGCGGTGGATCGAAAATAGAGGAATGTTTGGGGTTTTCATATTTCAATGTCTATCAGTATCTGCATTTTCAGAAAACTGGAAATGAAAAAAATGTGATAAAATACCACCTGTAAAAGGAATAGCCACCTATCAAGCCACACCCTTTGCCAACACTCATTTACATTATTCCTCCATGAGAGCAGCTTGGACCGTCCCTCGTTCACACAGGAAGTGAGAGCTGAAAGGAGTAGTTGGCCCAGGCTGAATCTTCTAGCTGTGGCAAAGCCTGATTTCATCACTTGTCAGTCCAATTATTAGGACAACACTGTTATCACTCCGCCCTGCTACCCCATGCTGTAGAAACAGATGTCCCCAACCTAGAAAAAGTAGGCTGACTTCTATGTCCATCTCCTTCATGGATGCCAGGCACTCAGCTGGGTACCTTAGAGATTTTTCTCAATTCTTAGTATAAGCTGTATGTTGGGTCTTATTTATTTCTTCTCTCCCTTTAAAGAGAAGGAAATTGAGATTCCAGTTACCTTAGTCAGGTGCCGGGGAGACCTGGGGTTAGGATTCAGGGCTGCTGTGCTGCAAATCGCACACACTGGACCGCTGAAGCTGGTGTGGTGCATTCTAACAGAGTCCAACGGAGGCATGTGTGACTGTTTTAGAGGCCAGGTAAATGACAATGACAAAGTAGCACAAGAAGGTGGCTAATGTGATACACAGAAGGGGTGGGTCACTGTATATGCTGTCGGTACTGTGCCGGGCAGAGTCACGAAGAGCCTCATTCCTGAGGAGTTTTGAAAGAAAACATTATTATCTCGTCTTTTCCTCTTTTGGTCAGTTTTGCTTCTCAAATCGTCCTGGGACATCCATATCCCATTTATGTCTCTCCTCCTGTATGAAGCTTTCCTATGAACCCCAACAACGCACCACAGAACCAGATTTCTCAGCATACTCGCCAACAGTGACTGTTATCGTTTCTCTGCGGAGGGGACCAGGGATGGCAAATGCATTTCAAATCAGATGCTAACTCTGAAGGACTGAGAGAAGCTATTGAACTGCTGGTTCCAAAGGGTTCTGAGGCTTCCTCTGAGCTCTGTAGGAAAGGTCACTGTGATCAATTAGTGCCGTCTGTCATGGGGCAGGTCAGCACGAAGAGGCTTGTGTACCACCACTTGCTCTTGATTCTGCCCTTTGAGAAAATGATCCCTGGCTGTCTTCAGTGGCACACGTCCCTCAGTATGTCACTTATTTATAGATTTACTGGTTCTGTGTCTCATCTCCCCTAGAGACTAAATCTGTAATTCCAAGAGAATCAGAAACCATTGTATTAAATTTCACTGCAGATTATAAGCACAGAATCTGCACTTCTAGCTTGAAGACAAAATAGCCGCTTTCCAAAACAGTAATTGTCCTTTCCTTTGTTCCCACACTGGGACCCAAGCGAGTGCTAAACGTGGGATTTAAGAATGTGGGACAGGAATCAGCAAAGGGAAGGAATCAGAAAAGCACCACCTTCAAGCTAAAATCAACTTCGGTGACAACACTCGGAAGACCATTTTCCCCATATGTCAACCATTTCTTCCTTTGATATGAGAGTACCTTGTTTTCTCTTTGACTCTTTGATTGCAAGGGAGCAAATGGCCATCAGGTAGGAATAGCTGGTTCTCTGGTCCCTTTTCTTGAGGCGTTGTCAGCTCCACATAACGTAAAGAGCAACAGCAGCCAGGACTCACTCACAGTAGGATAGTGATGTGGACAAGTACCTGCCTTGGATCCAGAGGCATCATTGCATCTGGGCAAAAATGATTGGCAATCAGAGTTCGGTGCCTGCATCTGCCTTTGGTATGCTTTGACAAAGCTATGAAGTCAGCATTGTCCCAGAGACGCTTCTGTTTCTCTTCTTGCCACACTGCACATACTACTTCCCTGCCCTGGGATGCTCTGGCCTTCCAGGAGATATCCTTTCCATGGAGAAGGGTATTAAGTGTTCCTTAATTGCTTCCTTCTTTCCTACCTTGCATCCTGGCTCATGTTCCTTCAGAGTCTTCACGCTTAGCTTGATTATATTCCATTAGAACAGTGGTTCTAAACCTGTGGGTTGTGACCCCTTTGGCAAACCTCTAGCTCCAAAAATATTTATGATTCACAACAGTAGCAAACTTGCAGTTATGAAGTAGCAACACAATGATTTTATGACTGGGGGCTACCACAGCGTGACTAACTCTCTTAAAGGGTCACAGCATTAAAAAGGTTGAGAACACGAATCTTGAATAAGTTAGATAACCAATGTAGTCCCCCCCCTCCCCGCCCATTGTCTCAGTTACTTTTCTGTTACTCTGATAATACACCAGGAACACAAGCAGTTTACTAAAGAAAGAGCTTATTTTGGTTTACAGTTCCAGAGAGGTAAGAGTCCATCATGGCTGGAGGACACAATAGGGAGAGGCAGGCATGGTGGCCAGAGCAGGAAGCTGAGTGCTCATGTCATTTACCACAAGCACAAAATAGGAAAAACAAACCGGAAGTAGGGCGAGAATGTACACTGTCAGAGCCCACCCCAGTGACATACTTCCTCCAGTAAGTCCTCACTACCAAATGTTATCAAACAGCATCACCAACCTAGGAGCAACTGTTCAAATATGAATACCTATGGGGACATTTCTCATTAAAACTACCATAATGTTTTTTCTACCGTACTTAATTTTTGGGAGGTGGGTAGTGGAAGAAGGCAGGTCACTATGAAATAGCCCCAAAACTTGGCATTCTCCTGATTTAACCTCCTGAGTGCTGGAAATACAAGTGTGAACATCCTGTAATTTTCCTTCTAAATAGCAAAATTCGTTTATCTCTGTGGTTTGTTTTTGATGTTCTTGTCTAATGTCCATGGGTATAACTCTCAGGCAGTGTGACAGTGCAGAGGAGGAACTGCTTATGTTCTTAACCATTTGATTTGAACCATGCAATCTTTTCTTCTATCTGAATACATCCTCACAGTGGCTCTCAACCATGGTCCAGTAGCATTGATATGTGAGCTTATGTTTGCTGTGACAGAGCCTTCATATAGATGAAAGGCAAACTTACGTAAGCAAATGCTGGAACCGGAAGACACTGCTCTAGAGTATGTGGTACCACTTCCTGTTTCAGGAAGCAGCTTGGTGTCTGAACTGTATTACAGTTTACAAAGTAGGATTGAGGTTTCCTCTCTTGCTTACCCTCCCAAGCCCAGTCCAAGGCAGTCTTGAACCAAATAATCCTGCATCTTCCTTCCAGAAAAATAAGAGTTTAAAAAGGTTTTTGAAGCACAATTAATAAAAACTCAGTGACAGATATTGGGATTCAATCTGAAGACCAGAAAAACAAAGCAGCTAGCCAGTGGCTCTTACCTCAACCTCAGTCTGAAGATGGATGATCCTGCCTCCAGGAAATCTCAGAATGAGAGCTGTCTGCTCCCATTTTATAATCCTCTCTAGGGTTGGGATTAAAGGTGTGTACCTCTGGGATTAAAGGCATGTACTGCCTGGTGTCTAGGGCAACTAGTGTGTCTACTGGGATTAAAGGTGTGTGTCACCACTGCCTGCTCTGTAAGGCTGACCAGTGGGGCTGTTTTACTCTCTGATCTTTAGTTATTAAAATACAAATGAAATGCCACTGTAGGTTTTTAAAATTAATCTTTTATTGTTTGAGAATTTCATACATTTATACAATGTATTTTGATTATATTTATCCTTACCTGTTCTTTTAGTTCCTTCCCATTCCATCTACAACTTTGGCATCTCTATGTGTATTTGTTTTTCATAAATCCACTTAGTTTACTCAGTGTGGTCTGTATGTGTTTGGATATAGGAATGTCTCAACACCACTAAAATATGTTAAAAAGTCTAATTAGATATATAAGGTTCAATACACAGATGAAATAATTGCATGTCTATAATTAATACATAGTGTATCACACAGATACACATAATTTCAGGAAGTAATATATGCATTTAAACACACTGATACCCATTTTAAAATCTCTAGACAATTTTCTCCATGTCCTTCAGGTGTAATTCTGAAGCCCAGTCTCATGATATTCTCCTCTCCACTTCTCTTGATCCCATTTCTTCTTTAGGTTCAGCTTGTTCAAGAGAAACTTAGGATAATGCCCAAAGATATTTCAAGGTTGACACTGTCATCCTAAATTATGCAGAGCCCCATTGGCACCAGGCAGCTCAGTGCTGGTTCCGGCATCCATTAAGTCTTTTCAAAGGGCTTTTTGGTGGCTTAGATGACTTGCACAGTGCTCTGAGCGCTGTGCAGGGGCCACTAGGTGAGCATGATTTTCGCCAACAGCCTTGGAATAGCAATAAACTTTCTTCTTGGGTTCACTTCTGAGCTTTATTCTGTCTAGATAATCAGAAGGAGGGACTGGGATTGGATGCAGGGGCATTGGAATAGGGAAGAAAGACACAGTGATTTGATTTTGCCCTGGGCTGGACTGTGAAGACTTTGGAGTACCAGAATAGAAGAAAGAGCCTGTGGAGAGGATGAAATTCAGGGTCTTCATAATTTTGAAAAGAAATGTGGAGTTTTGATTAGGTATGTTTCCCAGGATGTCTCTTTGTTTGACTCTGAGGCCTGAACTCTTAACTGCTGCTCTTTCTTTCAGAGAAATCTATTCAGTTCCTGGTACTCATTATTAATTACAAATCCTTCAGCAGGAGACTTAGCACTTAGGAACCTGAGCCTTCAGAGTGGAGGGATAATCTCCACAGTGGTTTTAGCAGCAGAAATGAGAATGTCGTATTTGAAGTGCTCATCTGTGTCTGATGCAGGGACTTCATGTGCAGAGACTACTATGATATTATCACTACTGTCCTCCTCAGAAGCCGGAAGTCTTTCCAAGACAGCAAATGTAGTCTCGTCAGCCTTTCCTGTGTCTCCTTCCCTAGGCCCACTATGCTAGACACAAAAACATAATAAAAAACAAAAACAAACAAGAATGCTAACAGTGTTAATGGAGTTGGATTAAGCTGTTGGACACCCAATAGCTTTTTCTTTTTTGTTACTAGCCCTTTGGCCAGCCCTAGACATCAGCCTTGCCCCTACAAACGGAGATGAGAGTCTGAAGGTGAAAACATGGGGAGAAGAGGAGTTGGTGTGTGCACATGCTTGCTTATGTATGGCCAAGGGCATGAGGTACTACCCAAACAATATTGTCATTGGACAGTTTGAGTTGAAAGAAAAGGACAGTCCAAAGCTATAAGTCTATTATTTATCCTTCTTGTTTGAGAAAATTAGGCCAGCTCCTGACAGGAACACTAAATTGGATACTGGTAAGAGCTTGTCATTAAAGTGCTAATTAACAAATGTCCCATTGCTGTCTCTCAGTGCACCTAATGGATAGCGATGCTTTCAGAGTCCTGGAGACATCAGCCTGGCACTGTCCAAAAATATAGAAACTGTCATTTTCTTTTCTTACTAAAACTGAGACACTTAATCTCAAAATATCTTTTTCTTTTCACTTGAATTGCTGTATCTAGAAAAAATCGAGAGAATATTTGTCATGAGGCTAAGTGACCAGAGGCTGCGTTATGAAATTCTTATTTCTGGACCCGAAGATTAAAAGTAACTGCGAGTAACGGAAAAAGTAACTTGGAGGACAGGCTAAAGATGGCAGGCCAGTGGCTCCTTTTGCTACCGTGCCTCCCCTGCCCAGATTTAAGCCAGCTGACCCTCGACAACCTGCTGGTTTGACTGTCCTGCCATTCATCCTTCAGGTTCACCTTTGCTTGTGATGATTAACCTACTCGTTATTTCTTTAGCACATACCATGCATAATGCACTATTGTGGTTTCTAAGGGTTCTCCTTTAAGCAGAGTTATAGTCTAATATGGTGAGAAAAGGTACAGGGAGCCAATGAAGAGGGGAAAAGGAACTGGATTCAAAAGTTCAGATATAGCTAATGAGTCAATGAACCAAGGCTTAGGTCAGCTTTAGAAACTGATCTGTTGATGAACTCTCTGGGGACTTTAGGGACTAACTATATGCTTTTTTTTTCCAGTTAAAATGAACTGTGTACTGATCTGCTGATCTCTGAGGCTGCCCTATAACCCCACTCCTTTGTGGTGAGGTGGTCATTACCTAACCACAGCCCCCACTAGGGTGGGCTCCCTCGCTCTCCAACGGCTCCAACTGACTGTCAGTCACAGTTCTTCTGCATATTTTAGCTTCCCTATAGATTACAGGATAGAAGACCATTGTCCCACAGCACCCCTCTTTTTTCAAAACATAAACTATGAATCTAATCTCCTTTGCTTAGCTTTTTTCCTGAACATTATCCATAACAACTTGTAACCAACCCTTTAAACAAAGGCAAATATCCATAATCCTTTTTATGTTGAAATGTGGGCATAGCTTTCCAGGCTATTTCCTGCTGATTGGGGGTGCTAATAATCTTATGGGGGACCTAAATATAATTTAGGATCATGGACTATTCTGACTGGAATATTCTGTGAGGCTTGATCATCTCAGCCAGTAGTCTTGAGGTTGTTCTGGATATAGAATTCAGAGGAAACTCCAATAGAGGTTCTCTGAAATGTTGGATCATGTGGGTCATCCGCTCTTATCGGAGATTCTTCAGGGCGTCTTCCTTGATCAAACCTGATTTTTCTTAACCCAGAATAAATCCACAGCCTCTCATTCCTTTGGAATCAAAAACAAAACCTTTTCTCCAAAGTAACATGTCTTTTGTCTTAAATTTTAAAGTCAAAGCATTTTCAAAATACATATGTCGTATTAATCCAGCTCCATCTGTAATCAGTTATTTTTTAGTAGCTGTTGCTCCTTCCTCAGCCATCAAACAATTTAAAGACAACACATACATACAGTATCCAGGCATTGTATTCAGTATTTTCCATCTTAACTTAGCTTTATTTTAAACCCGGTTTCTTTTATTTTTATTTTTAATTTTTGCTTTTTTGAGACAGGGTTTCTTTGTCTATCTTTAGCTGTCCTGGAATTCATTCTGTAGACCAGGCTGTCCTTAAATTAACAGAGATCTGCCTGTCTCTGTCTCCCAAGTGCTGGGATTAAAGGTGTATGCACCACACCCAACTTCTCTCTTTCTTTTCTTTCTTTCTTTTTTATTAAGGACTTTATCATAGTAACAAGAGATAGATATGTTTTTGTCCTGTTCCTTCCTCAGATTACCTTTCCTGTAATTGTTTGCCTTGCTTTCAACTGTCGCCTTGGTGCCCAGCCCAGGAGGTGCTCAGCGATGCTCACTGACTTGTCTGCCACACATTGACCCTGTGACTTGCAAACATTGTTGACTTGTATAATGTGAGAAGAGATTCAGGAATAATTTCACCTCTATTACCAAAATGCCGAGAGGATTCAGAAGGCTTAACAAACTCCTGGATGTTAGCAGGGAAAATTCACAAGAAAGCTTAACTTACAGGATCTCCCTTACTTTTGAAGAAGTCACCTTGGCTATTCTGTCCTGGAGGCAGAGGCGATGTTTGAGGAGTCCAGACTGTGCCCATGCATCTGCCAGCACTTAGGAGCTCATTTCACTCTCACATAATGTCTCCTTGATGAGGCCAAAGGGTACAGCCATCCAGTAATTGCCTGGTCTTAGCTTGCTTTTTTTTTTTTTTTTTTGAAAAAAACTTGAAAACTTTTCTTTCAAACTGATTCCCTATTTTCAAGAAAATTCACAATTGGATCAAGTTTAAAGGAAGGAAGAGCAGAGTCACAGGCCAGAAAGTCCCAAACCAATATTACATCCTTGTATGCATGCTGTGAATTCTATCAAACTAGCTTTATTATTGTGCATTGGAGCCTCTCCTTCCAGAAGTCCTAGAGACAAACCTTCGAACAATAAGAGGAATGACAGATATTACATTTCTTTATGTCATTATTAAGCTAGTATTTATTGAGTACTTATTGCAGACCAGGCATTGTATTCAGTATTCAATCTCTGCTGCCCACCCCTCAAAATGATAGAGCATGTTAGGATGCCTACATCACATGTGAGAGATGAGTTTGGGTCATTTTCTTGGAAAGAAGCCAACTAAGTTAAAATTGCTGGTGGAAGATATAGCTAGGTGAAGATGGAGGCTCTTCTGTTTCCTCCTGCCCTAAATAATGACAATCCTGAAATGACAAAGGATCAGTTGCTGTATGATCCCTCAGGAGCTTCCCTTCTATTTATACAAGAATCTGCCTTTGGAGCTTTTTTGAGATCTGAAGGCTGGATGGATTCTTACTCCAATCACTCCCCACATTTGTGTACATTTTGGTGGCTGGTATATAAGCCAAGGGGTATCATCTGAGGTACTGGAATATGGAGGAGACATGTGGAGCCTTGAGAGCCATTACTGGGGGGTTCATTTTAGAGGTTTTAGCTCACACTCAGAATTTATCACTGAGAAGCAGGAAGTTGAAAGCATTACCCACAGGATCTAAGCCTTAGAGTTCTCAGCCCTGTAAGGAAGCCACATATCAGAAAGTAAACTGTGGCATTAGAGTAACCCATTGACCTATGGTTTTGGGCTGTCAATGTCCACAGACATGGTGTCAATTCACTTCAGACAAAAACACACAAAAGAGGCAGCTGTGGACTTTGGACGGCCTGCTGACTTTTGACTCTTGCCTGCCACTCTGATGTTATCTTCTGCCTCATCAAAGATGGAAGGGAATGGATCACCAAGTCCTTTACCATGGCCTCCTGTCACCACAGCGTCTCAGCATGTCTGGGTCATTCTCACAACGGCTGGTGTAGCAGCTTCCCACACAGGGCACTGTGACTCTGGGTCAAAAGCTTCCTGATTTTTCAGCTGTTACTTGTTATCAGACCATTAGCGTAGTTCAGTCTTTAAAAAACAGCAGGTTCCCTTTGAAGATGATTCCTGTAAGCCTGGCCATAGCTTTATAAGACAGGGACCTTCTCTCTGTTGGAGGGACCACTGACTCCTTAGAACCTCAAATTGGATTTGTGACTTGTTCTTTGGGGAGGGTGTCCAGGTCTTCTTGCCAAGGCTATCTGGATCACCATCTAGATAAGATATCTGCATCCCCCTCCCACTCTATGCAGCTGCAAGTCTGGAGCAGTGTGGTGCTTGCTCCTTGCTGTCGGGTTGCCCTCCTAGTCCCCTACTCCTGTCACCGACCCCCCTGCCTTGTGATTTGTGATGCTCTTCAATTCTCTCTTTGAAATGGAGCCCACTGTTGGTTGTCTTGGCTCTTCATTCACTGTGTCAGGTGGAGGCAACTTCCAACCTGCTATCTTTCACAGGACGTCACCGATTTAGTTCTTGCATGATTTGCTCTTTTTTTCATTATTTTTCTTTTCTAAAAGGATACTTAGAAATCTAGACATGGCCTAAAATGTGAAAGACAGTTTTAGCCTGGCTGCCCACATATGGGCAATCCAATGTGGCACAAATTTTTATAGCAAGAATTGGGAAGTATTGAACAATGTCTACTTTAATTTTCATCATACCCCTGGGACAAGTGGCCAAGAATTCTTCTTTCCATTTCTAGATGATTACAGAGGGTTAATATGCTATTCATGAGCTTCATTTATTGAAAGTTATGATGCCAGTGGTCCCAACATGGTAAATTGTAAAACTGTGAAAGCATTCTTCTCCATTTTTTAAATTATAGAATCCATCTTGCTACAGATCCCTTCTTTTAAAATGTTTTAAAATTTTTATTTATGTATGTGTGTATGTAGGTGAGTATGTGTTTTCAGAAACCAGAGGATAACTTGAGGGAGTTGGTTTTCTGCTTCTAATAAGTGGGTGTCCTGGAGTGAATTCAGGCCATCAGGATTGGAGGTAAACACCTTCTCTTACTTTCCCATCTCACTGGCCCCATAGATAAGATCTAAAGAACTATGAATAAATGTGCTTTCACTGACTCCTTTCATCCAACCCCTTCATCCTCCATCCAGTCACCAAACAGTGACAACGCTAAGAGGGAATGATGGCATCCGTGAAAGATGTGAGCCATGCTCCCACGGACCTTATATTGCAATGCAAGTGGAGCATAGAAGAACAAGAAAAAACCCAAATAAATAGCTAAGCAAACAAGTAATTGTAAATAATGTCAAGTGATGGAAAGAGAGTTCAACAAAGGGATGGTATAGACGGTGTCTTTGTGTATGTGACAGTGGGGTGAGGGGCATTTTATTGTCTCAGAAAACAAGCTTTGTCATTTCTGTTATGGTATTGTGAGCCATGGTCACATAAGTGAAGCCACAGTGCCTATGAATTTTTTCTTTTTGGTTTTTTCAAAAGTAAACAAACTATCTTTTTTTAAATTATACATACCAATCCAAGTTTTCACTCCCTCCCCTCTTCCCATTCCTTCCACATACCCCCATCCACTCCTCAGAGAGGGTAAGGCACATTGCTTTGGGGAAGGTCCAAGGCCCTCCCTACTATATCTAGGCTGAGCAACGTATCCCTCTAAAGAGAATAGGTTCCCCCCCCCAAAAAAAACCAGTATAAGCAGTAGGAATAAATGCTGGTTCCACTGCCAGTGGCCCCTCAGTCTGTCACAGCCATGCAACTATCACCCACATTCAGAGGGACTAGTTTGGTCCTCTGCTGCCAGTGTGTTTTATAGCACACGTTTAGTGGGAAGCACAGTTTGCAACCCTTAAGCCGAGTGTCTCACAGACCACATGGCACAGGTATGGTGGTTGTTCTCCTGGTTTATATGTTAAGTCATGGACTTGCTGATGATGCTGAATCTTTGGAGATGCTTTTCAGGTTTGTCTTGGTAGAGCAACAATGAGACTGAGCATTTCCTTTTCCTCATTCCAATACATTCAGAGAATCAGGGAAGACAATCATATAGTCCTTTTCATAAAAATATAGTGTTGAACCCTCTGGTCCTTATGTGCCATCTCTTCTTTAGAATGAGATTTTATTCCAATTGAACATTCATAATTCAGCTCATCGGCAGAGACCTTTCTTCTACCAGTTAAGTGTCTCATTCAGTTCAGAGAACTGCTTTCTCAAGCAGACAAAAGTCTCAGTTCTGGGAAGGTCCCTGAGACTTGCCCAAGAAGAAAACACAATAATGAAAATTTTTGGACATAGTACAGTAAAGAAATAAAGGATGAAGATTTTGAGTCTGAGAAACCTAGGTTTGAGTTCCAACCATTATCTAGGGGGGACTTGGCACAAGTAGCCAGCACTTCTGAAGTTCTGACTGCTCACCCGTAAAATGAGACCTATGGGTAATGTGTACTTCATTGTTTCTTATTAGGTTTTGAGGGAACAGTTCTTATAAAATGTCTGTTATATGGTGCTCCCAAAATGTTGTTATTATTTAGGTACACCCAGAGCTCTTTAGAACAGATCGTCTTTTCATGGTCACATTATGATCTGGATTGGATGTACTGATCTCTTGTATGAAGCTCCTGGCCTTTACCTGGATCCCACAATTGGTAGGAGTTAATTTTCTGCCTGATAGTTTCCTGCCTCAGGCAGTTCACTTCTTCCTTCCACTGATAGAGCAGCTTTGATGCAAAGATAGAGTTCAAAAATAGTGAAAATAGTTTGTGAAGGGAGGAAGGAAGATAATCTTACTATTTGCCTTAAAAAAAGTCAAAATTTAGTGATGCTTTTCCAAGGCAAGTGTTTGGTCTCCAGATTAATCTTTTATCTGTGCACAGCATCGGAGTTTGGAAACTTGTGCCCCTCTACACCAAAGAACTCCCATGCAATTTCCTGTTGTTTCAAGTCGTGAGACTCAGAAAGAATATTTCATCCCCCTTAGATATGTATCTACTTCTGGTGGATAGGAGCAGCTGTTAAATGGCTACCTAGCAACATTGCTCTGTGGCTGAGAGATGGTCCATGCAATCAAACACCCAAGGGCATTAGAAAGACAATTTAATTACACAAGTTGGAAATAGGTCAGGATTTGGGACAAACACCCAGATGCCTGGGAAAGTGGCTCCAGGATTTGAAAGCCCCTGGAGTGAGAAGTTATTTGGATTCATGTGCCTAGGGGCCATTCTTTGTTTTGTTCTATGCACTTAAGCAGAAAGAGTGCAATTCAAAGCATGCACCATGGAGAGAACTTGGGTTTCATTTGCCAGGGTAGGTAACTCGGTATCTCTGTTGGAAGACATGCACGAACTTTGTAGGTGGACAGAGTTGTGTTTAATAACTGTTCCCCTACTTCTTAGGTGACCAAGGCAATATTTAAGTTCCCTGTTATGATTTCATTTTTATGTTGGATAAGGCAACGGGACTTACCCCATGCAGTTGTGTGGATTAAGTAGGATGATAAAGGTTGTGTTTAGCAGTGTGCTAGGGAGTTGGCAAACAACTTAGCAGGATGTGATGAAATGCTAAGGCTGGCCCTCAGCTGTTACTACCTTCTACAACTCTTTCCCATGTGTTTACTTTTCCTTGCAGAGAGCCCACATGCCCACATGCCCACTTCTGTAGACAGAAGTTTCTGTCCTGCCTGGTCCCTCAACTATTCAGTCCCAAAGAAACACACCAGAGGCTTATATTAATTATAAACTGACTGGTCTATTAACTCAGGCTTATTATTAACTAGATCTTTCAACTTAAATTAATCCACATTCTTATCAATGTTTAGCCATGTGGCTTGGTACCCTTTGTCAGTACAACATTCTCATCTTGCTTCCTCTATGTCTGGGTGATTACTGCAGACTGAGCCTTTCCTCTTCCCAGAATTCTTCTATTCTGGTCACCCTGCCCATACTTCCTGCCTGGCTACTGGCTATTCAGCATTTTATTAAACCAATACAAGTGATAAATCTTTACAGGGTCCAAGAGGATTGTCCCACAGCATATGTCAGGGGTGGGTGTTTTTGTTGTTGTTGTTTTTTCCACAGATGCATAGATTCTGAGGTATACAGGCCAGTGTGGAACATGTACATACTGGAGTTGTTCAGTATATGTGAGTCAGCCAAGGACATAAGAACTGCATGACAGACCATTGATAACTTGTGGTCTGGAAACCAGAGCAGGCATGGACTATGATTCCAGAAAAAGTTTTATGAAACTAGCTCATTTCAACCAGAAAGGGGGTTTGAGAAAAAAGTAAATCCAGCTTCACCTGAGACATATAAGCCAGTGGAATGATGCCAATGTTCAAGTCAGCTTATCTCAGTGAGCAAATAGCATCGGTGGAACATCTCAGGCTCTGGGGTCAGAATAGCTTGAGTCCACATCCTGAATTTGGGAATTTCTCAATATGTGATCTCTGAAAACTTCTGCAAATTAATTTTCAGTTTTCTCAATTACATTGAAGGGATACTACTATCTACTCTGTTATTTTGAGTAGGTCATAATAATGAATATAAAGTATTAAATCAAAGCTTGATGTATGGTATGCAGTTAATATACATTTGCTATTATGTGTTTCTTAAAAGTTAACATTATGACCATTACATTTTATAGTCCTAAGATTACTTTAAAGTATACAGTAATCTTGCATACAGTGGACTTCTACATTATTAGTACTGTAAATATTTATTGAGACCTACTTCAGATTCTGTAATGATTAGAATATTATTGCTTACCTTAAGGAATTTTTATCTCAGTTGAAGGAGCAAACATAGAAATGATCCAAGACAAAAGACCTCCAAGGCGCTAAACAGAAGACACAAACATCATACTGCAAGGAGGAAAGCAAATTAATTCTGTGCCGTGGGATCTGGGTAGGAATTTGCTGAGGAAATGTCTTGATTGGAGGTTCCCAGAGTGTGGGAGGTCTTGTGGAGGGCACAGAGATGGGAAGGTTGGAACACATGATATATGAATAGACTCCCAGTCTGCCTGGGTGTTGCAGAAAGATGTTGTGTAAGAGATTGAAGAATTGTATAAGGTCCCACATTAAAGATGTGGAATATATAAATATGATTGTTTAAAGAAATATCTTCTAAAACAGCAGTTTTACCCACATTTTCCTTTGCCCTTTACCAACAGTGTTTAGTTAGTGCCTGCTTCTGCCAGGTAATATTTTGGTGATAAATCCATGAAGTGGATGAGCTGGTGGTTTAGCAAAGGAGAGAGACTCTATATACAAGAAATTCCATTAGAAGGTACTGGGTGCATCAGTAACCAGGGAGCAAAGGATGCTTCTCACCAAGTGACCCACTCACACTGGGGCAGTAGGAGAGGGTGTTTTGTGTTGGGTATCTTTAGGCTGAGGTCTAAGGGAATGCCTGAAGGTGGGTGAGTGAAAGGGATGACGGGAGAATATTTTGAGTAGAAAACGATTATGATTTAGAGTTTATATGAGAACAATCGTGAAGGTCTCAGGATTTGCAAGTGAGCTGAGTATTGGTACAGTATTAAGTACAGGGAATGGGAGCTTGGAGGGATAAGAAGATCATGAAGAGACACATATCATATGCCAGAGACCAGGATGTTGTCATAAAAATCCTTGGGAGTTTGGAAGTTCTGCTCGCTTTGAATGTGGATAGTCAGAGAGAGTGTATGGCCAAATTACATTTGAATTTTAGAAAGACAGAACTCTCATCAGATTAAAAGTGAGAACTGGAAACAAGGAGGTGATCTAGTAAGGTCCTGCAATCATTCCAGCAGGTGCCTCTAAGTGTGCCAGAATGTAATTTTTGTGGCTCCCCTCCATATCCTGTTAGTCCATCCTGTACAATGTCGTCAGTTGTAATGTAATGTTGTGTGTGTGTGTGTGTGTGTGTGTGTGTGCATGTGTGTGTGTGTGTGTGTGTGTGTGTGTGTGTGTGTGTGATGGTACTGTGTTTCTGTCATGTTAGTCAATGTTCCCAGCCATTGGTGTGTGCATGGGGTAGGGATAAGGGTGGTGGACTGAGCCGTCTGTGTTTTCTAATTGGAAGAGGAGAGGATCCTATTTTCTGGAGATACTAGAAACAGGACTTCAGTGTCCTCTGCAGTGTTTGCTGGATATGGAGAATTATCTTGAAAAATTTCCCTAAAAGTGGTTGCTTCCCTTCCGAAGAGTCCTCAGTTTGCCTTTGGAGATGGCAAGTACTGCCTGGTTGATTCTCACGAAAGCTAAAGGCAGCAGCAGCTGTTAGAAAGAGATGTAAGCGGGCTGTTGATTTGATAGTAATTGTATGTACTTCTGAACTTCTTTTACCCTTCGGAAATCAGAACAGCAAGCAGGATGGCATTGGAGTGGGTGTGCGAAGCTCCCTGACTTGGGCCTTTTCTGATGCTCTTGTTGATTGGAGTGGTCTTGTACATTCATAGAAGATGATTGAAGAGCTTTTTCTTGGTTCTTCAGACATAGCTTATCTTCCCTATTGTTGGCTACTTGCCTCTGCTGCCGTTGAAGAGGGAGGAAAGAGCAAATGTGAATTAGTGTTTGTATTCATGCTAAAACCGATGTTAGATCAGGGAGAATCATAATAGATCACAGAACAAATTGAACTTGAAAAATCAGTCTCCAGGTGCTGAATGCCTTGATTCTAGAACATGCTTCATTTTTTTTTTTAAAAATCAAGACATAAGAGTTTCTCTATGCTTACTGACCTGCAACAATATGAATTTATGACCTAAAGTGTGTGTGGTCCAAGAATCTGAGTATGTGTTAACTCTGTCCTCATTGGGAAGCTTGATCTGCAGAAGATGCCCTTCTAAACTCCATCAATTACTCTTAAAATTAATTTTTTATGGATGAAGTTCTGAATTCCCTGCCTTACGAATGGCTTTTTAGTAGAAGCAGATCTTAGTACCCAGAGGCCACCCGCCATGTCTGACCACATGGCCCTTTCTCTAGCAGGGCAATCCTCCCCATCCCTCCCCCCACTTTTGTTCAGTAGAAAATTTTTCTGTCACTTTGAGTTTCTCAAATTGGTCCTAAGGGCTTATTTGGTTAGGTCAGGCCCATAGATGATAACCACAAGTTAACTGATTAGGGGTCTTTAGTTCTTTCTGTAGCATCCCTTCTACTACACAGAACCCCATAACTGCAGGGTGGTAGCTGAGCATATTTACCGTTCTATTTAAACTCAAGGGGAAATGATTACATAAAAAGTACCTGTCAGGGTACAGAATTCCTGGGACTATGTTAGAATTTTGGCTTTCACAACTACTGAGTAGGTTTATCCACAGGCAGAATCCCTAATCTTATCAGAGAGTTTTGCCCAATTTGAAAACTGAATCTATTCTCAATCTTATCTATCCTTATGCAAGTAGAGTCTCAAATGAGACTTTGTAAACCAAGCTTTCTGTATATGTGAGGGACAGTGCCCACTGATACCCATCTTGCATGTGAATTCATCTTTGGCTATTAGAAGTAGTACAGAAACACGCATCTCTGTAATATGCAGACTTAGAAGCCTTCAAGTAGACCCAAGAGCGATGTAGCGGGGCCATAAGGTATTTCTAATTTTAGTCTGTTCTTTTTGAAAGCATTTATACATCTTTTCATAGTAAATGCACCAGTTTAAATTTCCATTTGCTGTGTATAATATTTCCTTTTCCCTCCACATTTTACCAGCATTAGTTACTCCTTTTCTTTTTGTTCTTTTTTATTTTTATTGTGTTTTTTTTTGATTTTCAAGATAGGGTTTCTCTGTGTAGCCCTGATTATCCTTGAACTTGTTCTGTGAACCAGGCTGGCCTCGAACTCAGAGATCTCTGGAGTGCTGGAATTAAAGCTATGTACTACTACCTCCTGGCTACTACTTTCTTTGATGACAACCATTCTGACTAGGGTGAGAGCCACATTTTATTGTTGAATATTGAAGTACATATGATGATTTATGGTCATAATTAATGGGCATGGGTCATGAGCAATTTTATATGTGTATTTTTTAAAAAATATATTCTTCTCCATATATGACATCTGGACTGCAGTTTTCCCTCCGCCATCTCCTCTCAGTTTCTTCCCCACAAATTTTATAATTTTTATCTTTGTGTGTGTGTGTATGTGTGCCTGTGTGTATTTATAAGTGTGGACCTGTCTGTGTCATAGCTGTGCATGTGAGGCTCATAAGACAACATCAGCCATTGACCTTTGACTCTCATCTTGTTTGAGTCATGGACTGTCTCTTCTTCACTGCTGCAAGCCAGGTTAGTTGGCCTGTGTCCTGGAGAATCTCCTGTGTCTGTTCCCAATTCCCATAGAAACACTGGCATTGGAAACAAAAGCTAGCACTTCAGGTTATCGTGCATCCTGGGCATCTGAAATCAACTCCCCATGCCTGGCTTGAGTGACAAGCACTTTACCCACTGAGCCATCTTCCAAGTCCAAGCATAAGGAACTTTAAACCTTATTTATTTCTGATAGGTATTAGTAACTTCTGCTCCAAGAAGATTATTGATTCTTGTTAAGTCCAACTGCCCAAGATTTACTGTAAATAAGAGAAAGGCTCAAGTCGAAGGCCCAGGGTTACTCGAAGATGAGAGGACATTTTCTCAGGATGGTTTAACACAGGACAAAAGATTTGGAGAGTTTTTCTTAAAAGACCTCATTTCTCAGTTCCTGCATAAATACATGTTAGCAGTTTCTAGTTTCTTTTACCCTCACATTCTTCTCATTGTTGGATTAGATATTATTTTTAAACAGTGAAATTAATTAGTTCAGAAAATGCCTAGAGACAAATTATCAGAGGTTGAATTCTCTGTTTGCAGATGTAATGGGCACCAAGGAGCCTGGGGCATTCTGTTTATTTAAGGTGAAAATTGCACTCTAATGTATAATATACATCAAAGGCTTAAACTGCACACAAATGGCTCTGCACCCAGGGTGGATACTTTGTTCTTTAGACTTTCAATTATACATGAACGTTTGGAAGACTAATACTGGGGACAGGATTGAGTTCTTGCATTTAAATCATTCATTGGTAAATGTCTGTAGCATGCCTACTGTGTGCTAGGTGTTATTCTAAGTGCCAGTGTGTATCAGTAAATTAAAAAGCAAAGCTCCTGGCTTTCATAGTCCTTGCATTTCTAGAGGAAGAGGCAGAATATATGATAAGATGGAGCTTTACTCTTTAGTGTTTGGTATGTGCATGATTACGTGTGTATGTGTGTATGCATGTACATGGGTGTATGCATGCCAGTGCACATGCATATGAAGGTCAGAGGGTGATGTCAGTTGTCTTCCTTAATCGCCCTGCTCTTTATTGTCTGAGATAGAGCATCCCATGAAAACCAGAACACACTCACTGATTCATCTAACTGACAGGTCAGAAGGCTCTAGTGTGCCCTCCTCTCTGCTGCCCCTCCCTGAGATTATAGGTATGTGACAACATGTCTGGCCTTTATGTGGACGCTGTAGGTCAGAACTCAAGTTCTCACACTTATGCAGTGTGGTGGGTTGGATGAGATGTCCCTTATAGTCTCAGGTCTTTGAACACTTGCTCACCAGTTGGCAGCACCATTTGGGGAGGCTTAAGAGGTGTGGCCTTATTGGTGGAGGCATGCCACTGGCGGTGGGCTTTGAGAATTTAAAGATCTGTACCATTTCTAGTTCACTTTCTCCTCTTTGGGCTTGTGGTCCAAAATGTGAGCCTCGGTGTCCTGTTCCTGTTACCACTCCTTTGCTCTATCATCACAGACTCTAATCTTCTGGAACTATAAGCCCAAATCAACTTTTTTCTATAAATTACCTTGGCCATAGTGTTTTATCATGGCAATAGAAAAGTAAATAATATATACTGCAAGCGCATTGCCAATTGAGCCACCTCTCCAGCTCCCATCTTCAGTCTTTTTGAGCTGCCTTAATGTGTTATCTTATTGATTATATACTGCTATTCTCTAACTTAAGAAAGGGGAGTATTATTAACCCCATTTTGTAATTGTGAAACAGTATCATTCTAGCTTGTATCTGGGAAAGAGCTATCACCTGAGATACAGAACTACTGGGAAGAAGGCAAGCACCGGGCCACACATGTTCTGAGGTTACCAGGACGAATTGGATGATATCCTGAGGTACTGACTTCCCAGCTGGTGAGACTGGCTAGGTGCTTTAACTCCTTCAAACAGATATTGCTGTTTGACGACACTTATTCCATAGATATCAGGCTTGGGGATAAAGAGCAATAGGGTAAGACTCTTCTGGTGAAATTCTTCAGTGGAGTCATCACACGTACCAAGAAAGGAAGAAGTTGCATCCTTGCCTTGGTGTGCAGAGCTTTATTTATATGGGACACCAGAAACTTCCACTACTTTCCAGGATTTGTGTTAGAAATGAGTTGAGTTGGTTCAAATTGCATGACAGTATCAGGAGATGGGACAACAGAAAGGTAAGATCTAAGTGACCATGTCATCTCTTTATAATTTGTTTTCTCATCGCAAGTTCACTGGATTTGAGAATTCTAGTAACCTTAGGAATGATGAGGTAAAACACACACACACACACACACACACACACACACACACACACAGTATCTATCTGTCATCTATCTATCATCTATCTATCTATCTATCTATCTATCTATCTATCTATCTATCTATCTATCATCTGTCTATCCTCTTTATAGGTCTCCATCATCCTCATTTTTTCTTTATTTCTTCCTTGACCTATGGGTGGTTCAATAGAGCACTGTTCAATTTCCATGGGTTTGTAGGCTTTCAGTTAGTGTTGTTGTTTAATTTTAACTTTAAGCCACGGTTATCTGAAAAGATATGGGGGGGGTTACTCCAATTATTTTGTATCTATTGAGGTTTGCTTTTTTACTGGGTATGTGGTCAATTTTAGAGAAGGTTCAATGAAGTTCTGATATGATAAGAAGGTATATTCTTTTGTGTTTGGGTGAAATGTTCTGTACATGTCTGTTAAGTCCATGTTAGTCATGACATCGTTTAGTTGTCTTATTTCTCTGTTAATTTTCTGTCTGGTTGACCTGTTCATTAGGGAGAGTGGGGGGTTGAAGTCTACCATTAGTGTGTGTGTGTGTATTTACATATATGGGTGCTCTTGTATTTGGGGCATAGATGTTCAGGATTGAGACTTCATCTTGATGGATTGTTCCTGTTATGAGTATAAAGTTCCTTCTTTATCTCTTCTGATTGATTTTACTTTGAAGTATATTTTGCCAGATATCAGGATAGCTACACCCACTTGTTTCTTAGGTTCATTTGATTGGAAAATCCTTCCCCAACCCTTTACTCTTAGGTAAGGTCTTTAAAGTTGAGGTGTGTTTCTTGTATACAGCAGAAGGCTGGATCCTGCTTTCATATCCATTCTCTTAGCCTGTGTCTTTTTATAGATGAATTGAGTTCATTGATGTTAAGAGAATTAATGACCAGTGATAGTGTTTGTGTATGTATTTCCTTTCTTTGGGGTTTGTTGGTGTGAGGTTATGTATTGCCTATGTTTTTGTGGGTGCAGTTAGTTCCTTGGGTTAGAGTTTCCCTACTAGTACTTTCTGTAGGACTGGATTTGTGTATATATATTATTTAAACCTGGTTTAAAGAACTTGTTTTCTTCATCAATTGTGATTGAAATCTTTGCTGAATATAGTAGTCTGGGCTTGCATCCATGGTCTCTTAGTGTCTGGAGCATGTCTACTCAGGACTTTCTGGCTTTCATGGTTTCCACTGAGAAGTTGGGTGTAATTCTGATGGTATGTCTGTCTTTACATGTTACTTGACCTTTTTACTTTGTAGCTCTTAATGTTCTTTTTTTATTATGTATGTTTTGCATTTTGATTATTATATGGCAAGGGGGCAAGAGGACATTTTTTGTAAGTCTATTTGGTGTTTTGTAAGCTTCTTGTACCTTCATAGGGATATCCTTCTTTAGATTTGAATGTTTTCTTTTATAATCTTGTTGAATACATTTTCTGTGCCTTTGAACTGGAGTTCTTCTCCTTCTTTTATCCCCATTATTCTTAGATTTGGTCTTTTCATAGTGTCTCAGATTTCCTGGATGTTTTGTCTTAAGAATTTTCTAGATTTATTGTTTTCTTTGACCAATGAATCTATTTTTCTCTATAGTATCTCCAACACTTGAGATTCTCTCTTCTATATCTTGTATTCTTTTGGTTATGCTTGTCTCTGTAGTTTCTGTTCATTTACCCAGATTTTCCATTTCCAGAATTCCCTTGGTTTGTGTTTTCTTCATTTACCTCTATTTTAGTCTTCAAGTCTGGAACTGTTTGCTTCACCTGTTTGATTGTTTTTTCTTGGGTTCCTTTTGAGAGATTTATGAACTTCTTCCTATTTATTGTTTATATTTTCTCCATTTCTTTAAGGGAATTTTTCATTTCCTCTTTATAGGTCTCCATCATCTTCATAAAGTTATATTTAAAATATTTTTTTTTTCTGATTCTTCTGGGTTAGAATGATGAAGTCTTCCTGTTGTATTATCACTGGGTTCTGGTGTTACCATGTTGCTTTTTAGGTTGTTGAATGAATTTTTGCATTAGTGCCTACCCATCTCTTCCTTCAGTTGGTACTGGCAGTGTCTTTGCCTCTTGCAGTATTTGTCTGTGTCTTTGGATACTATTCTTGGTCTGCTCTGTACTGTCACTGTCTGTGTCTCAGGGAGCTACTGAAGACTCTCTTGGTTTTATCTCTTGGTCCACTCTGTGCAGTCATAGCTTATGCTTCCGAGTTCCTCTCTTGTTCCTCTCTGTGGAGTTGCAGTTTCAGCATTCCTCTGACATTACAGGGGGTGGGGGTAGGATAGGGGGGTTTAGGGGTGGAGTGGGACTTGTAGCTTTTGGTTCTCTCTGTGTAGTAGCAGGCTGTGTTTCAGAGTTCTACTGAGGTTGTTGGCAGGGAGGGGGGATAGGAGGGTTTGGGGGCAGATTGGGACTTGTAGCTTGTAGGGTCCGATGGATTGGATGTGGGTATTAGAGCAGCCTACAGGCAGGAAACTTGGCTGATGGCTGGCTAGAGGAGCCAAGACAGGTGGGGGAGGAGCCTGGGGTTTTGTCCCCCCCCCCCCGCCCAGTATGGAGGCCCTAGAGAGCGGGGTGTTCTGTTGGGTGGTTGGTCACTCACCTCTTGTTCCTTTGTGTCTTGTTCATAAAATTTTTTTTTTAAATGAGGATCCAATTTAGATGATTCCTGTAAAGAATTCTACCTGAATCATTATTACAACCATTATCAGCCTTGGGTGTTGGCACATAGCTGTTTTTCAGATCAGCTATTAAGTGACCTTCTTGGCTTATACATTCCCATGGGTGGGCACTGCCCTTCTATCAGTGATACATACATGAAGCAAAGTCAAGATTCAGAATTCCTTACCTGTCATTAAGTAAAAACCACCAGCATCAACAAAACGTCAAAATGCCAACCAAAAAAAAAAAAAAAAAGATAGAAGACTTGAGTTTTCAAGCTCGTGTTTTGGACTGAAAGAAAAATGTAGATGGCACACTGGACTTCTCACACCCTTCTCATAAAAGGAGACCTTTATGCTGTAGCTGCTCTTCTTGACACTTGTTTTAAGAGCCAGGATGCTTAATTGCTCCCCTTTCTGGAGTTCCTGGGCCAAGAGAGCAGTAGCTAGGAGCTGTTCTGCTGTCTGTATGAGCAGCCACACGGAGCTAGGGCCAGCACAGCCTGGCTGACTTGGCAGTTCTGGAAGATTAGACTCGAGAGTAATTTGTACCTCTACTGGAACCAGGAATAAATTCCAGCTACCACAAGCAAAGTAAATTTCCCAGCTACTTTCCTTGCTCTCCATGTTCATCCCTTTCATTTTCTGATTTTCTTTCTTACTTCCTGCTTGTGTTGCAAGGCGTCCAAGTATAAAACATACTTCATCTTGCTTTCTGGAAAGGAAATTCACTTGCTGTGCAACCATTTTACATGAGGGCTGATATTGCTTTTTAATATCATTTTAATTGAGAGAACAGGTCGTGACTTAAATCAGATTCTCTGGTCTTCAATTTCCATTTTCTGCCCATAAAATGTTCGGTTAATAACCAGAAATCATAGTCCTTCCTGATAGGATAGGAGGAGCTGGCTGTGATAAAGGAGTTTTTGCTTGAAGTTCAGGTAATCATTCAAAATCTCATTAAGAATCCATTTCTCGAGGCTTTTTCAGATAACTTGAGGACGAATATTTAATAAAAAAAAACACATTTCTTCATGGTAGAGTTGGGAGGGATGGAGTGGTTGGGATGATATGATGCTTGCTAGAATGTCTATTGTAGTTGCCACTCAGAGAGAACTCATGCAGGGAACTGAGCTATGTTGGGCAGGATATAATCTGTAAATAGATCCCAACTCTTTTTCTCAAAATGTTTCAAAGGGCAATGCAGTGGACCTTGTGGCTCAGGTGGAGTGAGTGTTAGAAAATGAAACTAAAGAAGGATACTGGGACCACAGTCATGTAGGGCTTGGGTTTTTATTTTATTTGTGAGGAGAAGTAACCCTTGATTGCAATGAGGAGAGCAGTAGCTTCAGCATTTTATTTTCTTATAAGCCATGTTCAAGAGCTCTCATTTCTCTACCTCTTTGCTTCTACCTGTTGCTATTATTAGTCCTATTATGTTAGTATTTTATCAGTTTGATACAAGATAGAGTCATTTGAAAAAGGGAATGCCAATTGAAGAATTTCCTCCATCAGATTGACCTGTAGGCAAGACTTTTGGGCATTCTTTCATTGCTTGCAGACTGATGTGAGAGGGCCCAGCCCAATGCCACTCCTGGGTAAGTAAGTGGTCCTGGGTTATTTTATAAATCAGGCTGAGGGGGCTGTAGAGATGGCTCAGTGGTAAAGAATACTGGCTACTCTTCCAGGGGATCTGGGTTCACTTCCCAGCATCCACATGACAACTCAAAACTGCCTATAGCTCCAGTCCAGGGGATCTGACACCCCCCACACCAATTCACATAAAATAAATTAAAAAATAAAGAAAGTAGGCTGAGCAAATCATGGAGAATGTCTTAGTTTGGGCTACTATTGCTGTGAAGAGAAACCATGACCATGGCAACTCTTACAAAGAAAACATTTAATTGAGTTGGTGGCTCACAATTTCAGAGGTTCAATGTATTATCATCATAATGGGGGGCATGGCAGGATGCAGGCAGACTGGTGCTGGCTGCATCTTGACCAGAAGGCAGCAGGAAGTCAAATGAGCTTTAGAGAAAGACCTCAAAGCCTACCCCCAGAGTGACACACTGCCTCCCACAAGACTACACCGACTCCAACAAGGCCACCTCTCCTAATAATGCCACTCCCTATGGGGGTTATTTCATTTCAAACCACCACAGAGAGCAAGCCAGTGAGCAGTATTCCTCCATAGCGTCTGCTTCAGTTCCTGTCTTCTGGTTCTTGCCTCAAGTTCCTTCCCTGATTTCCCTTCAGGGTGGACTATAAAATGGAGTCTTAAACAAACTCTTTCTTCCCCAATTTGTTCTTAATCATGATGTTCAGCACAGTAGCAGGAAGAAAGTAGAAAAGCCGTGGGGTTCGTTGTGACACATTTATTTAGCATTTCCTTATTGACTCAGTGATGCCAAGGAGTTTTTCCTGTGTTTGTTGGCCACATGTCCATTTACTTTGTGGAAATGAACATTCAGCTACTTAGGTAAATTTTTACATTGAGGTAACAGTCTTTTTTTAAAAAATTGTTTTGTATAAGTTCTTTACATATTCTGAATATACTTTATGAGCTATCTTATTTCTACAAATTATTTCCTTCTCATATGCAGCTCTAGGATGACAGTCATATACTACCTTGAACAGGTCATTTACATCACTTCTGGCTTTCATTGTTGCGTTTGGAAAGTTGAATAGCAACTTACATGTAATTATTTTGTACGTTAGTTATTATCTCTTTGGCTATCTATCATTTTCTCTATTTATTTACCTATTTAGTGATTGTTTGTGGAAAAAGGATGGGTTCTCACAATGTAAGTGTGGAGGTTAGAGGACACCTTTTCCCAGAAATCAAACCGGCTCTTCAGGCTTAGCCATGTTACTAGCTCTAGTCTTTTAACTTTTTCAAGACTTTAATTTTTAGAGCAGTTTAAGGTTCATAGCCATGTATAGAGATTTGTCGTGTGTCTGTGTTCCCAAAGAGACATAGCTTCACCTATTATTGATGTCATGCCAGCAGTAGTACACTTGGTATAGCTGGCTTACAGAAGCCCATTACTATTACCTAGAGCCCATAGAATCCACTGGGATTCACTCTTGCTAACATTCCACAGAACTGGGTGCATGGATAATGCATACAACAATCATCCTTGGATTTTTTTCAATCCTGTTTTTTAGTTTGGTGTTAGACTGGTGTTGTGCTTTGACATGTTCCATGACACTTCTGTATGTGAATCTTTTCTATGTATTTTGTTTTATACACCTATCCCTCTCTGTGTGGACTGTAGTAATCTGGGGCTATTATATATATAAAAAAATCACGATATACATATACTCTTAACCAGGAGCTGAACAACTTTATCATAAATAAAATTGGAATATCATCCCTTTTGACTTAAGTGTTTTCAGATTTACCAGGGTTTTTCAGGATTAAAGGAAGGAGATCTGGGGGGAGGAAGGATAAGATAGGGAACAACAGGCAAGAACATCTGGTGTCTTTCCCTCTAGCTCTATTCCTTGCTTTGGAGACAGGGTCTCTCACTGAACCCAGAGCTCACCCACTGGCTAGACTGATTAGCCAATGGGAGCCCCTGTTGCTTGCCTCTCTCTGCCTTTCAACACTGAGTATTATAGGAGCCACATCTGGCTTTTTATGTGGGCACTGGAGAAACAAATTCAGGTTTTTTCACTTGTGCAGCAAACATTTAACTTACTGAACCATCTCACCAGTCTCAAGAAAGGCACCTTTATCTCTCCATTTACAATCTTTGCATATACATTTTCTGTGCCTCTCTGCATAGCCTGGACTCCTCCGTTTGTTGTATTTGATGAGCCTAGTGTCCTGTTTCTTCCTAAATTCAAAGATAAGGAATATACATACATACATTCATACATATAGCCTCATTGATCTTGGCATTATTTGTAACTTACCTTTATCAGCTCAATGATTATCATTTTATTCTGATTTGGTCAATCTGAAGAAAATAGGTTAGAAAATACTCATCCTAAAAGCAAAATAGTTTCTACCCTCAAATTTGTACACCTTTGTCATGTATTTTAAGTTTTTTTTAACCATGTTAGTTCTTTGGATCTAATTATGAATTTATGTCTTTAACAGAGTTTGATGAAAAATCAAAAAAAAAAACAGTAGCTTTCATTTGTGTGTGCATTGACTAGGAGCTCTGTTTCAGTCTGTGACCCTGTATCTTGTATTCTAGATGAATGTTTTGAACCATTTGTTTTGAAGTTTTGAAATTTAAACTGAAAATCTTTCTTTCCATCCTTGTTTCCCACCCTATCTCTGTCTCACCCTCTCTCCCTTTCTTCCTAACAGGTGTTAGAGGTCAATACCCCCCAAACCTTTTGCTGTAACCCCATGCATGATAGGCAAGCATTCCAGTATTGAGTGACACTCTAAATTCATGAAATTCCTTTCTTTTCAATTAAGGTATTTAATTCATTTCTGTTGAGATTAATTAATGTTATTTAAATTTATAACATCAACATATCACATTTTTTCTCATTTATTTTTGTGGATTGAATATTTTATTTTTAATCATTCTGTTTCTTTTCCTTTAGCTAATTGGAAATCACTCTAGCTTTTAGAGCTTACACTAGAAATTATAATATAGGTTTATTTCATATGATAGCCTTAATTTTCAATTTGACAGAATCTAGAAGCCTGGGAGGGACTGTCTCGGTTAGGTTCATTTATGTGGGAGGGCCCAGGTTAACCATGGGTGGAACCATTCCCTGGATAAGGGGCCAAGATTGTATAAGACAGAAAAACAAAACAAAACAAATCAAAACAAACAAACAAACAAACAAAAAAACAAAACCAAGCTGAGCACATACATTTGTCATTCCCTGCTTCTTGACTTCAGATGCAATGTGACCAGCTCCTTCAAGGTCTACAGCTGTGACTTTTCTGCCATGATGCTCTGGGCACAAACTTTTCTCCCTTAAGTGCTTTTGTCAGGATACTTTATTACAGTGATAAGAAAAGAAACTAATTTTAATTGTTGACCTTTTTCTATGTTTTCAATACTAACCCACCTTGGAGCCAGCACAAGTTTCATTAACCATTTTCTCAAAGTAAAACACATAATTTAGGTATATATGTGGGCATGCCAAAACTCAAGTCAGGACTGTTTTTATAGTGCCAGTGCTTATTTAACTGTGCCTGCACACTCATCTTCTTTCTCCTCCTGAGAGCAAGCATTGCATTTGGATCTGCTGTTCTCCACTGTGGGCTCAGCACGTTCTTTCCTTCCTGTTGGAAAATTTCCTCCTTTTTCAAAATCTCAACAATGTAAAAGAAACCAAGTCAACAACAATGTGATATTACCATGCATTGTACCACAAATATGTACAATTATTGCACGGCAATTAAAATGTAAAAGACCTGAGATTTTAGTCTATGATGCAATTGTGTTGTCATACACAATGCCTTGGAATAAGCAGAGGCTCCACTGTAGAATCTGAATTGTGCGTAGGTGGGATGAAATCATCTTAGAGACTGTTAGAAGGAGGGAGGTGACAAGCATGGGGAAGTGGAGGAGGAACAGCGAAAAATGAACTTATAGTAGGAAAACCCATTACTTTGTGCTGATTAAAAACAAAACAGCTAAGTAAAGAGTAATTGAATTATACTTCATTGAGCATTCATAATAAAACGAATGTTTATTGGCTGAAATACTAACCTTAGCTCCTTCAAAAGTAAAATTTAATTCAGATGTTCCTTCTTTAGTCTGCTTGGATCTGGCCTTTAAAAATCTTAAAAAAAATGTCTTTGTGAGCTCCTAAAGCTGTTTACTATTTTGTTGGCATGTGAGTTAATTTTCAGTACTGACACTGATTGTTACAGCAATAGTGTGGATACTTAGGATGCATCAAATGCCAGGGAAGCATTTTTAAAACAAGAGGTCCTTACACTTAGCTCAAATTTGCTGTGATTCTTGGGTGTGGAGGTGCTGGGAAATGGGACCCAGGTAATCATGCTTTAAAGGAGCCACCAGGTGTTCTGATACACAATTAGGAAGTCTGCTTGGCTTCTATCTGTGAAAAACATTTTTTCCTGAGCTTCATTATAGTAGTACATGTATTTGCCCACCTCCTCCAATATTTATTGAGAACATGTTAAGTGCTATAGAACTGTAAGGGCTAATAAAATACTTCTTCAAGGGGTTTATTGTCTAGTAGCAGGATCAATCAGGGTCTGAAATATCCTTGCACAAGATAGAGTCCAGTACTGAAAAGTGAATGGCTGTCTGGCTTTCTCCAGTGGCAGTCGTCAGGTTCTCGTTCAAAGTACACAGTTGAGATCTTCATGTATTCCAAAGACCTTAACATAGAAAAATACCCAGAAACCTACCAAACTTACAACCACTTGCCACTCTCCCGCATACCCCAAAGAAGGTCTTCTTGTGGCTTAAGGGTCAGCTGGCCAAGACTGAATGAGCAGAAGGTTTCCTTTTCTGCTGATTTATCCAGATACGTGAAATCTCTGGTACTATAAGTACGTATCAATCTACGCCGTCTTCTACCCTTTGCTATACAGCTGCTAAAAATAGATCCTCAGCCTTGAATGGTTGGATGGTAATAGAACCATCATAGGTAGAAATATGACTTCCTGTCAATAAATATTTACTACTAAGGTTTGGATTTATGGCAGCAATTACCATCTCTGTGTTGATGCGTCTCCAGTGAGTTAATGGCTGCCTCAGCAGCAATTTCCGACCCTGATCTATTTGGGCTGTCATTAGAAAGGGTAACAACCAGAAGACAGGATGGAGCTTGGAGCTGGCTAAGGACAGGGAAGGGAAATTATACTGCCTTTAAGATATATGATTACAGTATGTTCCCAACCGTGGAACCAGGGCTGTAATAAGTCCTTCTGGTTTCAGCCTCATGTCTAGATCTTCAGTGAACTTGTCTCAGAATTCTCATGGAAAAGATCCTTCTGTTGTTTTCTATCATTGCTGCTGGTTTGTTTACTTTGCCAGGGAAAAAGCACAGCTCTCATTACAAAAGATTAAAGTGAGTTTATTCTGGAGTCAAAGATGAGTGGCCAGGACCTGGGGACACAGATTTAGGCTGCTCCAAATCCCATGTTGCGACGTGGTACTGGTTTGATGAAGTTTGTATTGCAACAGAAAGAAGGAATTCATAGATCAAGGCCATTTTCAAATTCATTAGTGGAAGCATTACATAGTAGGTGAATTACAGCAAGGTTGAGCCATCTCAGTTAGAGGCCTCTGGGTACCTGATGACATTCTTAGACTTTTGGTTTTGGAGGGAACTTAGATTTTGCTAAGTTAATATATTCCGAACAGTTTTATCTGCTACTCAGAGGATGTTAGGCATGGAGGTGAACAAGGGTTGGCTATTTGGGGAGAGGGTGTCAAGATAACCAAAGAGAAACTGTTAGTAGACTTGGGGCTTGACCATCCCAAATTCCTCACAGTCAATGGAGTTCTAAGCAGTTAGTTAGCCTTGCAGAAAGCTTGGTTGGAGCTTCTTCATAGGAACTTTCATTCCCATCTTCCTAACTTAATGCCATTTGCAATTGTGTGTCCTTACTTAATCTTTGTCTCTCATACCAGAGTGTTGTTTTTTTGAGATCACCAGTCCATGTCTCCTTAGGTCATCCTTGAATTCCCATCACCTAGAAAAACCTAGAACACAGAATGCTCAGAAATTTTTGTACAATAAAGGAAGTGCTAAACTCCACACAGTGAGTAATTCTAAATGAGTATTGGGTGAGTTAAACCTAAATTTGGAGCAAAATTACTTATTCTTTCATTTCACTCCATAATAATCTTTTATAATTTTAGGGTACAATTTAGAAAGAACATTTTGCTTATATCCATTCATTTGTATGTCAGAAAATGCATTGTTTAACTGGTTTTTGATTGCCTGCCTGTAATCTATCCTAACCCACTTTTTGGAGGGTGTTTTATCCTGTATTGCTTTTACTCAAAGCCTTCAACAGCACCCATTACTTAGAGAATATTATTGTATCGATTAAATGACTTCTTCCGCTTCCATTTCAAAACCTTCCTTTCTCATTCTCTTTTGCTGAAATTTTGATTGTACAGATGAATACCAGTTTATTTATAGATCTCTCTTCTTTTACTGCCTCCAACTTCATTTAGACATCTCATGCACATTGCCCCTGAACCTAGGAATATGAGTGGTACTGCATTTTCATATAATCATTTTTAAAATTCCATCTATTGCTTTTTATCTGACAATCACCATTATTACTTGTCATACTCCTTGGGATCACATCTAGGGCCTTCCACGTGATAACAATATTCTCTATTACCTGTCACTGAGCTCTTAAGAAAGGATTTATTTTTAATCATGTGTCTGTGTGTGGGTATGTGCATTATGAGTATAGATGCTCATGCAGGTCAGAAAAGGATATTAGACTCCCCTGGAGCTGGAGTTATGGGCAGTTGTGAGCTGCCCAACATGGGTGTTAGGCATTGAACTTGTGTTCTCTGTGAGAGTAGTTTGTTCTCTTAACCATGGAGCTATTTCTTCAGCCCTAATTGCTTGTTCTTTTGAGATAGGATCTTTCTATATAGGTCAGGCAGTCCTTAAACTCAAAATCTTCTAACCTTATCCTTTTTGGATAACAGGCACATTCTACCATGCTTGGCTTAAAGATTCAACTTTTAATAATACATTCTAGATTATTCCAACCGATGACATTTGTCTTGGGGTAGACACCATGACCACAGCCACTCTTAAAAAGGAAAAAAAAAAACCATTTAGCTGGGGTGGCTTACAGTTTCAGAGGTTTAGTCCATTATCATTATGGCTGGACATGGTGACATGCAGGCAGACATGGTGTTGGAGAAGGAGATTAGAGTTTTATATCTTGATCTGCAGGTGGCAGAAGGAGTCTGTGTCTACACTCAGCAAACTTAAGCATAGGAGACCTCAAAGCCCATCTCCAATGAGACACTTCCTCCAACAAGACTACACCTACTCCAATAAGGCCACATCTCCTAATAGTGCCACTTCCCATGAGCTTATGAGGGCCAATTACATTCAAACTACTACAGAATTGTCTTTGTCTACATATGGCTTCAAAGTCAAAATACCCCTTGGCTCTTCTATAATAATGGATACTCTACTCATTATCAGATCCTGATAATTTTCACACACACACACATATGTGAAAATATGTATATATTGCACATAAAAAGTAGCATGTGAATCTCCATGTATAGATTCTTCATTCCCCTCCTAGTTTCTTAATGCTATTCTAGGAGTGAATATTTTAAAAATTGTTTAATGAATAAGTGAATGAATGATTATGGCTTTCATGTTAAAGGCATGTTTCAGAATTTAGATCCAGGGTGTTGTGTACATTCTATCTTTTCTTCTGCTAGTGATGGATATTTGGCTGATATTGGATGCATTGACAATGGAGTTGACTTGCACTTAGTCATTTCCTGTCTGCTGGAGTGAGACATGGGAATGGCAGGCAGCATGCTACAGTTTCATGTAAATGTATTAATTGCCGGTGTAGGTTAAAAAGTCAAATAATGATAGATTTATATTGTTCTGTCTAAGATCTTGAATAGTAGATCATTCAAACCAAATGCTCCCTATTGTGTAAAGTACCGTGATACTCTGTTAGAATTAATCCCAATTATATTTCAATGTGATTCTATCACCATTCAGTTAGTTGGCAAAATATCCAGATTAATTAGGTGGTATGACTCTGATTAGACATGAGCTGAGGTTTACAGATAGGTAAGACTGAGCAATACTCCAAAGCAAATAAGTGAAAATCAGTATTTTAGTAGTAAATGCTAGTTTTTACATTTAATTGCCAATGCCTAGGCTAATTTATGTATCTCTGTGGTCTTGTGGCTAATGAAATGTTACAATTTTCTCAGACCTAAGAATCTTTCATCAAAATCTAGCTACTTAATTTTCATATCAGTATTTGAGCTTGTAATAGTAACAATTTCTAATTACTAATGTTCAGCAAGGTTAACTCCCCTAATGTGCGTATGTTTTCTGGTATGTAGTATTTTTTTTCACCATATGGAACCCTTAATTTGCATTTAGTGTTTGCCATCCATCTTCTGAATGGACTACAGAACAGTGACAGATGACTAATCGCCGAGGGAGGAATGTTGGGGCTCAAGTAAGGACACACCACCAGGGAGCAGCTTCTTCTTTTTTTTTTTTTTTTTTAAAGTTTTTATTCTGTCTTCTCAGCTGTGCATGTACTTACCCCGTCCAGGGCACTGTGCTGTGTATTTTCTTTAAGTCTCTGTTTAAGATTAGACAGAATCCATTCATCTTATGCATAAACTGTGATGTTGGGGTTCTGACTTTCTGGAGGAATACAATGACATCTTTGTGAGTGTGTGCTGTATGCATGTGTGTGTGTGTGTGTGTGTGTGTGTGAGTGATGTGTGCATGCATGTGTATTGTTGCACAATAGTTTCATCAGAGGTTTAAACACTCTATCCTGTAGGAATCCCCCTTAAACTGGAAGGTAAACAACTCAAAATAACGTCAGGAAGTCCCTGAAACTGACCAGATTCACTAGACCACCCTTCCTGCTCTGGCAATATTTACTCAGGTACACAGAGTCACTCTCAGACAACGAAGTTGCAAAGAAAACCTTTTAAGATCAGAGCTGCCTGGAAGAGGCAGAAACTAGCAGAGCTGCCTGGAAGAGGTTTAGATCAACTGCGTTACTGGGAGAGTAACTCTCCAACTCGTTGAGCAGCCTGCAGGCTCTACAATGTATTCTAGATTCCTAGATTTTGTGCCCTGCTACCCATGCTAGGGTAGGCTTTGGGAATGCAGCTGTCTTTGAGTCATTTCTGTTTCTGTAAGTAACTCCTCACCCATATCACTCAAAGTAATCTTAATAAAACTCATAGCTTTACAATTTGGACCTTGGTGGTATCCATACTAAGGTCTGCTATGGGTTCCCTATCAGGAGCAAATAGATATCTCTGTGTGTATTTGTGTGTGTGCCTCCCCAGTAAATCTTTTGTCACACAACATGTATGTGTGTGTGCGCATGGAAGAGTGCATGCATGTATGTGTGTGTGGTTGTGTGTACATGTTCATGTGTGTGTATGTGTGCATAAGTGTCTGTATGCATGTACCTGTGTGTGCATGTGTATGTGTGCATGCATGGGGTCATTTTTCATTTGCTTATCTTCTTTGCTATTGGTAAGAAGCCTTTGTTGCAGAGTTTGAAGAACAGGATAAGGACAAGAACACACTTGTCAAGTGGCAAGGATTTGGCTTTAGGGTTGGAGAAAGTCTCTTGTCATTTAAGCTGAGATTTTGTTCATGGAGCTTCTGGCTTTGGTTCTGAAGCTTCTTATCCAGATAAAAATGCTATGTGAAAATTGTTTTTATGCTTCTGTCTGTGAAGCAAGGACAATGAATATCTTTTTTTGTATATTGATAATAGTGATCCTCAGCAAAAAGAGAGTGGAAGTCATTTAAAGAAATTACAAAAAACAAGTCAAACGAACAAGCTATATATTATCTTTTAGAATATTGCAATGTGATTCTTCCTCCTTCTATTTCATATTATTTTGCACTTAACTTTTCTTTATCTTGTTCTTTGCAAAGCCCCCAAAGACTTTGGAATAGATAATAAGATAAGGGTCTTCAGGGAAAGGTAATCGTTAGCATTGTCTGTCTGAATCAATCTTTTAGGCACATTGAATAACCTGGGAGCAATATGATGGCGATAAGCCTGCTGTAGGTGGAGACTGTGCTTCCCAGCTGCCTGGACCCAAATAATCACACAGAAACTAAATTAACTACAATTCTGTTTGGCCTGTTGGCACAGACTTATATTAACTAGCTCTTACAACTTAAATTAACCCATATTCTTATCTATGTTTAGCCACGTGACTTGGTACCTTTTCTCAGTGCAGCATTTTCATCTTGCTTCCTCTGTGTCTGGGTGGTGACTATACACTGAGCCTTTCTTCTTTCTAGAATTCTCCTAGTCTGGTCACCCTGCATATATTTCCTGCCTGACTACTGGCCAATTCGTATTTTACTAAAGATGAGTGACAAATCTTTACAGGGTACAAGAGCTTTGTCACACAGCTGTCAATGTGTATAAGCACAAGGAAACTGGGTTAAAGCACCTGTGGGTTAAGGCAGCAGGTTAGACACTTCTTCTGTCAGTTTGTGCATGAGAAGCCCCAGGTAATAAAAATGATTTTGTTTCGAGGATAGAAAGGAAGGAAGAACATTAGGAACCATGAAAGAGGTGATGGACCACTGACAAATGCAGAAAAGGAGAGGAAGCACAAGGAAAAACTTAGCATGCTGATTGTGCTTCCTGGCAGAAGTCCCACAAGCTGGGTCTGGTGAGTTCAAGCAGCCCTGAGGACAAAGGGCTGCAGTCGTAACCATGGAAAATCCCATGATTCCTATAAGCCTAAATCCAGTGTGGGAATTTGTCTGCCAGAGATTCTTCCTGCATGATAGGCCAGGCTGGGAGAAGAAAATTCTCTTGCATTTTTCACCATAGCACAAGAAACTGTGGCTAGATACCAGGCCATATTGTATTAGGCTGAGCTTACTCTGGGAACCTGAGAATGAGGACCAATAAAAAGGGAGGGAGCCTGGAAGCTCCTTATTACAATGACTAGAGAAGAGTCACATGCAAGTGGTAGTTGATGTGATGGGGGACATCCTATGTAGATCTGATGTAATGTTTACACATCTGACTGCTCAAGATGCAATGGGTGTGATGGTTGGTGGCCCTACTTTCTGTGGGAAGGAGCAAGTCTTGTTGTCCTTGGGTTACTGCAGAGGCTGTGAGCTCTGACCTCACAGCAACTGATGGCTTAGCCTGGAACATTCTTCTGCTGCATGTGGATATTGTCAGGCAAGTCTGAGAGCTCTGAGCCCACGCCTATGACCCACATCTTCCTCTCTTTTACAGAGGGGCACACTGCTGGGAAGGATGTGGTAGCACTGAGCCTGACTGTCAGAGGACCCAGATCTCAAGTTTCTCTCAGACTGGGGCTCTTTTTGCTCCCTCCAATCTGTAATGCAGCTGGGGAATACTCCTTACCTTGAATATTTGGACATTTGACTGCTCCTGGGTACAACCAATTAGGTGTTTGTAGAGGGAGCAGAAATCTTCCTGGACCAAGGATGAAAAAATCATTAGGATGGGGACACTTGGAATTAGATAACCAGACAAAGGATTCATCTCTGGGGACAATGTTTTCTAATTCTTTCCACAACTGCAATGTTTGTTAGTTTTCTGTTTTTTTTTTTTTTTTATCTAGAGATGAGGCTTGTGAGATTTTCCCCTTCCACAGTCATGTCTATTGGTGTTGTTATTGTTCATGCCTTACTTAACCAGCCATATTATTGAGGTATCTTGGGTGTAGCTTCCATTGGTTACCTCCCAGAGGGTTAAGGTAAGTCCACATTTCTGAAGACATCATGCATGTTGATACAGGACTCAAAAGACCCAAGCTGACTCTTACCTGGCAGCACCCCCTGACTAGCTTTTATATAGTACTAGAAGGTGCTAATTACTGCTAAAGGAGGGAAACAGCAGTATCATCTGGTTTCAAATCATTTGTCTTTTCACTGATTGCATTATTGTTTCTTCTTCTTCTTCTTCTTCTTCTTCTTCTTCTTCTTCTTCTTCTTCTTCTTCTTCTTCTTCTTCTTCTTCTTCTTCTTCTTCCTTCTCTTCCTCTTCTCTTCTTCCTCTTTCTCCTTTTTCTCCTCCTTTTCTTCCTTCTTCTCATCCCCTCCTCTTCTTTTTTTGTGGTACTTGTGATGGAACTCACAATCTTGTACATTCTAAGCAAGTGTTTCATTGCTGACCCACACTCCTATCCCTAGTATACAATTTTTGATCTTGTGACTTTCTAGAGCAGGAATAGACAATGGGTGGATCTAATTTATATACATTCTATGCTAGCAGGGATGGACAATAACTTGTATATCCCAGGGATCCAGGCCAAGTTCAGTGATTTTGAAATCTTGTTTTTCACTAGAGTCTGAGTATATTGAAAGCTGCGGTGTGTTACAATGCTGGCATCTCTCTAGTTCAGCCTCTGGCCCCTGACTTACTGAGTTAACTAGAAAATGCTTAAATGTATAGAACTGGCTTCTGTGGAGTGCTGTCAGTTTTCAAAGTTCATTCCTGTTTTAACTGTGACGACTTCTAGCTCTGACCTAAATCTTCTAACTTATTTCCTTGTGAACATAAAGGCTTGAAACAGTTGGATTTCTCTTGTGGAGTGACTATTGACCAATCTATCATAGAGAAGCTGTGCTCACGAAATATATGGTTCAAGGCAATTGACAGGAAGCAAATGATTGACTGGCAGGACAGTGTGCTACCTATTGAATCTGTCTTTGAACTATGTGTCCCATTGCTCTTAAACTTTACTGCCCATTGAATTAATGTATGGTCATTGTTTAAACATTAAAAAAATACAAATTAAAAACCCTCATTTTTTCTATTATTTAGAGATAATCACTTTTAAGTTTTATAATTAAGAAATAATGATGACATTTTAGAATTAAAGTATATTTTTGAGTATTCTTAATGAGTGTATATGAATATATACCCATTGTAGCTACATTATTTTGAAATCAAAGACATTTCCAATTTTTGGTTTTATGAAAAACTGATGAAAGTTTCACACATATATCTATGAGCGTTTTACCTGTTTCTTCTTAATATATTCCCTCTTAATATATTTTTTGAAGTGATCACAATTCTTCAAAGTAAATTGGGATAAAAGTCAAGAAAGAAAAGAAAAACAAGAAAATATGAGCTATACTTTTATAATCACTAAAATTATGTTAATGTTATTCATTATTCTTGAATGATGGGCTAGATATGCCAGACTCAAAGTTTCAAAGGAAAACTCAGAATACTTATTAGTGAAGATATATAAAGAAAAACCCTATTGTCAGTATCAGCACGGGAAACGGGTGTATCCAGGATTTGTAGCATTATACACATTTTTCTGGAAATTACTCTTTAGTTATAGATTCAACTTTTGTTAAGAAAATTTCCAATACATAGAAAAGTGGAAAGAATATTACAGTAAGCCTTGATGTCTATATTTTCAAGTTTCAAAGATTAGAATCTCATATCTGCCCCATCTACTGATATGCTTAATTATTTTAAAATGATCCTATGTCATATGATGCATTTTATAATGCTTGAAGTACTATAGCACAATCACAAGCTTTCCTTTAAAGTCACTATTACAATACTGTTATCAAATCTAACTATTGGGAAGTAATTTCTTACAGTTACTAGTTTTAAAGCTTGCAAGGTTGTCTCATTTTTGTCCTCAATGGTTTTGCTGCAACAAATCTAATCATGATCATTGATTATAATTATGTGATAGGTATTTTTCTTGTTTCTTTGGGAAATTTCATTGAAATCAACATATAATTATACATATTAACAGTGTGCTGTGGTTTTGATATTTGTGTACAATATATGATGATCAAATTAAGATAATTAGCATACCCATTACCTCAAAAATTTCTTCATGTTTGGAACAGGCAAAATCTCTACTGTACTTAATTTAAAATACTAGTGAAATATTGCTAATTATAATTAAAATTGTTGTACTTTACAAATTGAGAACATTTTTTGTTGAGAATTTCATACACGCATAGGTGTGTTTTGTTCAAGTCTACCCTCATTCCCTTCCCTCCAAATTCTTCTCCTACTCCTCCCTTTTCTTCCCCAGCTCTTCATGTGCTCTCTCTCTCTCTCTCTCTCTCTCTCTCTCTCTCTCTCTCTCTCTCTCCTCTCTCTTAAAAACTATCCACCAAGTTGCACTTAGTTCTGCCTGAAAGTGCACGAGTGTAGGATCATCTACTGGAACATGGGTAGCCTTTCAGAAAACTTACCCTCTTCCCCAGGAGCTATAGACTGTCAATAGCTTCTCAGCATTGTTATTTTTGGAATTTTTACTGGTTTGTTCTTGTGTAGGTCTTGTGCATGTAGTCATAGCTATTGAGTCATGTGTGTACCAGATTGCCTTGCTACGTCCAGCAAACAATGTTTCACTGTAGATATCCAATGTCTTTAGTTCTTATGATCTTTTATTTTCATCTTCTACAATAAACCATAAGCCTTGTGGGGAGAGGGTGTGATATAGATATCCTATATAGGGCTGAGCACTCAGGACTGGAGAGGTGGCTCAGAAGTTAAGAGCTGACTGCTCTTCCAGAAGACCTGGTCTTGGTTCCCAGTATCCACATGGTGGCACACAACTGTCTGTAACTCCGGTCCTATGGGATCTAGCATTATCTTCTGGCTTCCATGGGTACTGCACATAAAGGACACAGACATCCATGCAGCCAAACACCTATGCATATAAAATAAAAATAAAAGTAAACATTTCAAAAGAAAAATAT
Organism: Alexandromys fortis; assembly: GCF_014885135.2. Taxonomy (NCBI): domain Eukaryota; kingdom Metazoa; phylum Chordata; class Mammalia; order Rodentia; family Cricetidae; genus Alexandromys; species Alexandromys fortis. Next base: position 17,155,625 of record NW_026067896.1, on the reverse strand, counting down.
GTAGTTGAACACTTACCAGTTTCTTATTCTCTGTAGTTCCAGCAGTTGTGGGGTCTCCATATCAATCACCATGTAAGGAACAAAAAACTTCTCTGGTAAAACATGAGGGATATACTAATCGATGTTCCAAAAAAAGAGTGTAGGAGGTAATTTAATACTCTTTCCTCTTAGCAGAATAAAAGTAGTAGGTTCTTCCCTAAGGCCCATGACTCATCTTGTCATGGGTTTTTGGCCCAGTTAACAGTACCAGACCTGAGTTCTGCTTTTGCAGGAGGCTATATTTTCAATTAGAAAGTGGTTGGTTACTCCTAAAACATTTGTGACACTATTGCACCATTGGGTATATCTTGCCAGGTCATTTATTGTTATAGCTTTCAGAGTTCACAGACACGATTGTTGAAAACTCTCCTCTCTTAGTAGTATAAGTAGATCCTCTAGCTACTTGAGAACAAGCCAGTAGGGTTGAAGCTTCTAGGCTGGTACCAGCAGAACTTATTCTTATCCAACTGCAATTTTGCACCCTCAAGTTCACCTTATTTTTCATCTTCTTCTTTAAATTTGTTTTAATCAATGAATTCATTTGTCACACTTTATTTTGTATTTTGTTGTTGAAGAAATGAGTTGTTTTTCTGATTAAATTTTCCACATTTTGATTTGCTGATTTCCCACTAAGCCTTGCCTGCTTGATTATTCTAATGTGTATGGCATTAGCAGGGGATATACCTCCTCCTTCCTTTCTTTCTCTGTCTTCTCTCTCTCACTCTCTCTTTCTGAAAATTGATTTCAGTTTGATGTGTTTGCTACTTAGCATTAAAATGGTCTGTAAGTTTACTTTTTCTTTCCTAAATGTAGAGATGAAAACTATTGGGTATTTTAACTTGTTGCATTGCCAATCAATTGACCTATGCCTTGCTCCCAGTTGTCTGTTCAGATCTGCTCCTGAGTCTTTTTGAAATTAATTTAGCAGACTCTCCTAGGTGTTGTGACTCAAGCGCCATAGGTATATTTAATGGGTTTTGTACTGCATACAAAATTAAATTTAAACCATTTCTCCACATAGTTCTGATTCCTTCACTTTGGAAATGATATTTCAAAGTCACATTCTGGTATTGGAGGTGCTGTTTGCTTCTAGGCCTATCATTATTTTTATACCTTTTCCTTGGCAAACCTAGGAAATACTGATTATTTTAAAGTAAAAGTATATTATGATTATAGTACTAATACTTCCAAATCACAGTCTAGAATATAAGCTTTTTACTTTACCTTATCAGTTTTGGATCCATTTCCTCTTTACTATCCTTGATGTATCAATACTTAAGAAATGCTATTACATTTTTTTGTTGTTGTTTAATCACGAGACACACACTTACTCAGAATAGGCTTAGAATAAGAATATTAACCCCATTTTAAAGAATGGGATTACTAAAAATAGGTTTTCTTTTCTTTTATTCCATTGGGAAGAGATAGTCAGATGACTGTTTCTGATAGGCTAAGTTATTCTGTTTCATTATGTAACTAGCTTATTATGGCTCATATTTTAATGTTTATAGGTGGCTCTACTAGATTAATTCTATAACTATTCAAGCATACTCTTTAAAATTTTAAAAATTAAAATATAATTACATCATTTTCCCTCTTTTCTTTTTCCAACATCTTTTGTCATTTCCCTTCCCCCCTGCACTTGCTCCCTCTCAAATTCCTGGCCTTTTTCTTTAATTACTATTATTACCTATATTAACAAATGCATTAAATATATAACTACAACCTTCTGAGTCTATTTAGTGTTGCTTGTATGCATGTAATTTCAGGATTGAATACTTAGAATTGGATAACCTATTAGGGGGCTGTCCTGGGGACAATTAATTCCTACTCTTTTAGTAGCTGTTGGCTGCCTGTATTCTAGGGGTAGAACTCGGTGAGATTTCCCCCTCCCACAACAGCGTATCTATTCGTGTTGTCATTGTTCAGACCTATGTAGGCAGTTATATTGTTGAGGTATCATGAGTGCAGCTTCTTTATCAGTTCTAGCAGTTCGTATTTCACCGCAGACTCCCTGGTTCTCTAGCTCCTATGATCTTTTTGCTCCCAATCACTTACAGTCTTTCTGAGATGTTTCCTGAGCCTCAGGTTCTGGAGTTGTGTTGTACATATATTCATTGGGACTGGGCATCCCAGAGTAATTGTTTCCCATGTGTTGACCAGCTATGGCTTTCTGTAGTTGTCTCTGTCTGCTATAAAGAGAAGTTTCTTTGATGAAGGATGAGAGCCTCTATTATCTGTTTAGGATGCAGTTAGAATCATACTAGTTTGGGAAAGTGTTAGTATGATTTTCTGTAGTGTACATGACCTCACCAGGTGATTAGCTATGTTTCCATTTCCAGTTATGGCTTATGTCTTTTTGAGTGAGCCTTCAGTCCAATTAGATAGCAGCTGGTTACCACCAAGATGTAAGTACCACTATTCCACCTTGAAGAATATGTGTCATGCTGGTCATTGTTGTGGTTCATAGGTGTCATAGCTGGGTACGACTATTGATTCCTTTCCTCCTTTGGTAGCTTGCATAGTAATTTCCATTTCTATGAAATCATAGAAGAGGCTTTCAGAGCAGATCCAGCTTAAATCTTATGAAATCCTGTGTTCAAAATGCATGGTACTTTCGGCCATAGCGACTTAATTAACGTCAACCTCTGGGAGGCAACCAAGTGTAACAGCAATAGCCAATATTGTTTGGGAGTCTATTGGGCTCACCTGGCCAACAACTCAGAAGGAGGGTCCTCAAATTTTGTACTAGAATTTTGGGGTTTATTGTTAGATAGTCTATGACTCTTGGCTGGGTTGTGGGCAGTTCAAGATGCACAACTTCGTTGAATACACACACAACAGTGTGTACAGTGTGTGTGTAGCTACACAATACATGTACTATATGTAATTTTAGGTACTCATAAAACAACATGAATCTTTATGGGTTTTTCAAACATTCTTAGTGTTATTTTTCCTCTGCCCTCTCCTTGTGTATTGACCTCCCTCCTCTCCTCTCCAACTGAAGTCCACCCACTTTCTAATTTTCCCTCCATATCATCTATATCCTGCTATTCCCCTCCCTAGCACCCTCTCAAATACATATTTTTGATATTAAAGCCGTAAAACACGATTAAGAGGTGCATAGCTTCCGTTTTATTCCCCAAACTCTGTTCACATCCTTTACTTGTAACAACCTGCTTATGAAACTTTTAGGGCTTGATTTTCAAATTTTCAAAAATATAAGCAGTGATTTAACGGTATCTATGTTCTTAAATGTTCATCGCAAGCTTTGTACCCTGGTCTCAATTTGAGTTTCCAAGCTTTATATTTCACTGTGGCGCTCTCTCCATGGTGGTATGTATAGCTAGTCCCTATTCCTCATTTATTAATTCATGACAGTCACTGGATTTAACAGGCCTTCTGCCAATTTCTAATATAGTTCTTTTGAGTCTTTTGCAATTATAGCTTACACTGCCTTTAATATATGAGCCACTTTTTAGCCAGCTCAAATGTGCTTTTCTCCAGATAGAAGTATCTCAATAGGTATTTTTTTTTATTTTTTATATTTATTATGTACCATCTTGTGCATAATAAGGGAGGTTGTACTGAGTGAAAGGCGAGGTGGAAGTGAGGCATCTTTATCAAGTTGTGTGTTGGCACCATAAGTAGGTCTCCACCGTAGCACAGAAACTCAATGCCAAGCGGTCATAAATTTTGAGCTTTATCCCAGAGGCCATGAACACCAGGGAGAACTTTTGAGTGCAGGACTCAGGTTCTCACCTGAGGACAGGCAAAATGCTTCCGCTCAAATGATCTGGTAAAGACACACTTCCTGGCACTGTGCCTCTCATAGCAAGCTCACTTTGTTTTGCTTCTCCACTATTTACCATGGTATATGGGTGACTTTTCTCACTGGGTGAAAAAAAAAAGCCCAAGAGTGTTTGTGTAATCAAGGAGGCCTGAGTGTTTTTGTCAATTAAAGTGTCTGAAATAAACGGCATGGTGCTACCATGAACATACTAATTTCATGTTAACATTCAAATGACAGCACTTAACTCTCCACAGCCCACTTTCCCTGGAAGTTGCTGAATTCTCACTTCCTTTCTCCTGTACAGTGGCCTCCCATTCAATGTAAGAAAACACTGGAGACTTTGCTTTGTTGTTTTCATCTCTGCTTAAAATCTAGTGCTATGGTTTTATGGTCAAATCAACATGCATCTCAATTTCTTCTGCGAAGTTAAAGTTTATCTTTCTAGACTTAGGAAGCCATGTTTCTCTAAACTTGGACGTCAGCTGGTTTTCCATAGCATGGAGAGGTCACTAAGCCACTTTACAGCCCCAGCATTCTGAGAGTTCCAGCTGTACCCTAGTGTACTCACAGGCTGTAATTAGTATCAGTATTTTCCTCAGGGAAGGGACATAATATGGGCTATAAATGAGGCAGAAAACATGGTGAACAGATTCTAAAGATTATCTTGAATAAATGGTCAAGATAATTTGGAAAAGAATAGGATGAGAGTTTTCTGAAGAATATTAAGATGCAAATTTTTGCATTACAGTACTTTAAAAGGAAGGTATAAATATAAAAAAGATTGTTTTAATGATGGATTTTTTTTATATTTTTATTTTATTTTTTTTAATTTTTTTTATTGAGAATAAGAAAAAAAAAGTTTCCGCCTCCTCCCAGCCTCCCATTTCCCTCCCCCTCCCCC
>NW_026067896.1:17104242-17149258 GCF_014885135.2 Alexandromys fortis | reverse complement strand
CATTTATTCAATGTTGCCCTTAGTGTCTGTGCTGCTGGGGTTATACTTAAGAAGCGATCTCCTGTGCCCATCTGTTGTAGGGTACTTACCACTTTCTCTTCTATCAGGTTCAGTGTGTTCGGACTGATATTGAGGTCTTTGATCCATTTGGACTTGAGTTTTGTGCAGGGTGACAGATATGGGTCTAATTTCAATCTTCTACAGGTTGACATCCAGTTGTGCCAGCACCATTTGTTGAAGATGGTTTCTTTCTTCCATTGTATACTTTTAGCTCCTTTATCGAAAATGAGGTGTTCATAGGTTTGTAATGATGGATTTTTAAAAATGTAGATTTATTGACCATCTTTGCACTGGTTCCATCTTCAGGAATGTTGCAGGCTCTGATAATACAGTAGCGCACAAGAAAGCTCAGTTTGTTACTCTTCCTGAGTTTAGCAAGTGGAATTCATAAACAATAAACAAAGAAACAAACAAATAAGCTGTTTGATTGTAGGGGCTGGAGATAAGGCTCAGTGGTTCATCACGCTTGCAGCTTTTCAAGAGAACCCAAGTTCAGTTCCCAGTCCACATGTTGGGCAGTTAACAACCTCTTGTAACTGTAGTGGTGTGGTGGTAAGGGACCCAATGCCCTCTTCTGACCTCTGAGTGCTCCTGCATTCAAGTGGCGTGTGCATGCACACACACTCACATACACACACATACAAAACATACACATACACATACAACACACACATACATACAAAGGGAAATATTTGATTGTGATAAGTGCTATGAAGAAAGCAAAATCCCTGAGGAATTCTGAAATGTCTCTGGAAATGATTCATAGAACAGAATCCACACCATGTAAAGAAACTCTGAGGATTTGGGAAAGACACAGTTCAGGAAGAAGAAACAATACCAAGGACCTAACATATATGCCCACCAACATATGTGTCTAAGAAAACATGGCATTTACACATAATACGTTTTGAATTATATACAGAAAATGAAACCATGTTATCTTCAGCAGAAACCTGGACCTGAGGATATTACCCTAAAATAAATAAGACACACCAGAAAGACAAGTATGTGCTCTCCCCTTTTTAAAAGATTTACTTGTTTACTTAGTCACCTGGGGATCATGGTTTTACAGAGGTGGAGGAGATTTGTTGTTTGCTGTCCTCAGCTTTGAGGCCCCAGGACTAAGGTAGGTTGGTTGTGATGTGTACAATGCATTCCAACCAGACTTGCCCTGAGCTCTATCTATTTGTTTTGAGCTTTCTTTAAAAATAGTCTTGTGGGCTAAAGAGATTGCTCATCAGTTGAGAGCATTTGCTACTCATACAGAGGACACAGGCTTGGTTTCAGACAACCACATGGTGGCTCACGAATATTTGGATTTTGCAGGGAAGTGACTTCCCTCTTCTTATTTCTGTAGGCATCGAGCCTACATACGGTATACACACATGCCTACCAGCAAACAGGCAAACACGCAAAAATGAACAAATACAGCCTTAAAAAGAATTACATTTCCCCCTCCCTTCTCTCCTCCCACTCTTCCTCACCTATCCCCCCAACCCCCATCCACTCCTCAGAGAGGGTAAGGCCTCCGCTGGGAAGTCAACTAAGTCTGTCCCATCACCTCTGTGAGGCAGGACCAAGGCCTTCCTCCCCCTGCCTAGGCTGAGCAAGGTATCTCCCATAAAGAATAGATTCCACAAAGTCAGTTCATGGAGGAACTGGGATTGGTAATAATAAAATATATACAATTAATTGTTAAAATTATATTTATTTTATTTTTCTTTAGTTTTGTGTTTCATGCATGCACACAATGAAATATGCTTATATATAAGCCCTTTCCCCCATTCCACCTCCTCCCATATTCGCCTCAACATTCTCTCCCCAACTTTATGTTGGCTTGCTGTTTTGATGACCTACTCAGTCCAGTTAGTGCTACCCATACATGCTTGGGTAGGGGACCATCCATCAGAATGGGAAAGCTCATGCTGGCCACACCTTCCAAAATCAGTGGTTTTCTTTCTTCCAGCCACTCTCTACTGCTGATAGCCACTCAGTAAGGAGTGGGGTCTAGAGGTCATCTACCCTACCTATGCTCAAGTTTGGCAAAAAGTAAAGTTCAAAAGACAGAGAAGGTTTATTTAGGAGTTTAAAGGTCTTTTAAATGAAATTCAAAATCTCCTTCATAATTCTAGTGTATAATTATGTATTATATGTATTACATGTAAGAATTCCATGTATATTCAAATGAGTGAGAAGCTGATAGATCATACAAATAGTGTGCAAAATGCAATATCCTTACATCAATTGTACAAAATAAATTGTAAATGGAATTAACATTCTAACACAAAACAAGAGTATAAATAACTTAAGGCAAACATGAATGCATGTGTGTGATTTTAGAGTATGAAATAATTTTCTAAACATGAAGCACCTATATTAAATAAAAAGTAAAACAGAAAATGTGAGCAATAAATATGCCAATGCATATGAAACTCATTAAACAAAATGGAGACACACCAACTCTAAGGAAGATGGCAAAGACAGGGATGATGTCTTACAATAGGGTGGATACTGAACTTAGGGAAACATTTTAGAACTTGCTAGAAATAAGGAGAATCTTATAGAGAAGAAAAAAGCCATATGTTTTTTTTCCTGCTATGGTAGTCGAGAAAAAATTATTCTATGCAAGGCTGCTGCTGTGTGACACGGCCAGGTTCAGGGGCTTCTTGTGTGACGAATCCTCTTGTAACCTTTCATCTTTATTTTTGGAGGCTACATTGAAAATATTAAATTAAAGCTTGCCTGTGTGAGGGAAATTTTACATTTAGGAATCTTTCTAAAGTGAGCAGAGATGGGGACAAAGGTTCAAATGGAGGTACATATATCACACTCTAAATCTGGCACTGGGGAGGAACACAGAGCTGAGACTGTAACCGCTGGAGATCACACTTCCGCAGACTTTACTGGATAAGGGGAATTGCTTGCAATACAATGCTAGGCATAAAAATCCAGAACCTTCAATCTTTTGTGAGTAAGGATTTTGAGCAAAGATGTTAATTTCGTGTTTATACTGCCCACCACAGCTCATTTGCTCTGGATCTTCCTCTCTGGAAGAAAATACAAGCAGCCATTGACATGGGGGTAAACTCGAGCTAAGTTTATAGATGATTTTATTTTCTCATCTTCTGAATATTTTATACTGTGTATATTACTTTTACAGTCAGTAGACAATCACTACTATTTTTAAAACAAATGCATCCCTTGAAAGACAGCTTTGTTCATTTTTAACAGTTCTTATATTGTTATGTGTTCATTTCCTCCTATACCTGACTGCTGTTGGTCATGAATTATAAAAAAATGGATATGAAGGAATTATTATTATTATATTGCAGATAATATTTTAGGTTATCTAGGGGCTCCATTTTGGGGAAAGGAGTGAGTGAAGGTGTAGGAAGGATTATTTTGTGGAAACTGAACAAGATGTGGGTGCCCTGGGGTCACCTGTCACGTCAATTCATTTTAGCACATGCATAACTTTATTTACTCATTTGATTATCTTAATGCCACTTTATTGCATTGCTTAAAATTCCGTCAGAGATTAACTCTGGATAATAATCTCCTGTATATAAGCACTAGCACAAATACAAGAACAGTTTCTGGGTAGACCGGCGAGCTACTGAGTCACCATGCTTTAGTATGTTCTAGGACTGAAGCAGTCATATTGAATATTTACATGTTATGGGACAGGGGCTTCCTTCATGTGTGTGTGTGTGGGGGAAGGCACAGATTGTGGCATATCGTGTTTTTTATCTATGGGAGCCCAGAGGGATGTGTGCTGTCTAACAGGGCCTACGGCAACACAAACACAAGGGGAAGTTGCTTGAATTTCCTTGCTTGTGCCATGGAAAATGGGAAATGCATTCGTCTGTAGGACACTGCATGCCTATAGGACACTGTCGCATTCAATAGGTAGTGTCACCGGAGATGCTGCTGCTAATATTGCAGGTGACTGGGAGAGCAGTTTCAAGTAAGTGGAAAGGTACTTGCCATTGGTAACCTGCTGGACAAGACATGGGACGTTCCCATTATTCCACGTGGCAACTCAAGACTTCTTGTCCCTAACACTTAAGAGTTCAAGCAGACATAAGCAGCAGGAAACATCCTCTGCGCTTTCTGAATTGGTGGCTGCCCATGTGACATAAACCAAGCTTCCAAGTGTTCCCCATTTGTTATCATGCTTCAGAGTAAATTACTCGGTGGTGCTTCAGGGGCCTGAAAAAAATTATTTTCAAAGAGTTTCCATCCACAGAGTAACTGAGTCATCTGAGAAAAAAAATCTGAGTTAATTACTAAAGAATCAAGGAAATGGAAATGATACTTTACAGTTAGGTTGCATCTGATTAAGGAAGACTTGATTGGGCTATTTGTAAAGTTTGCCTGCTGTACCTTATTATTATGTAGTAGAAACCAAGAAGGAAAAGATAATAAGCTTTGATATAAAGTATCATGCTTTTGCAAAGTGCTCCAGAAAAGCTAAATGTTACTATTGATGATCCTATGGAAACATCGTTAAGACTAGATTCTGTATTGCCCCAAAGATATATTTTAGTATCTCCTGCAGAATTAGAGCTGAATTTTATGGCCCTCTTTTCATGGGTATTTGCTCTGTCAGCAGATACTAACTGAAGATGCATGAAGAGGAGAAAGTCAGACTGGCATCATCGTCTCTCTAATGCCAGCTCATGTATAAAGCATTCCATCCCCCAGAGCTGCAAGGCTAGAAGTGAGTGCATTGCCACAGGGTGCAGCGTCTTTCTCCCAACCCTAAGCAGAACTGTTGCCACAAATGCATCATACCCCAAACACTTACCTCCCAGATTCAAGGTACCAGGGAGTGACTATATTTATGTTCCCAAAAGCAGAGTTGATTGCTTATGGTCATAAATGGGATGTGGCTAGATCTATGTTTCCTTGTGTTGCCTGGCTCAGTGCCGTGTCTTTCTTTTATTGACCACAATTACCCAACCATGGCAATGACTCTACATTCATTCACAATGCTAACATGATGCTCTGAGCCAGAGTGTACCTGAGGATGACTTATCCTTTACAGTAACTGATGCTCAAGATTGAGTAGTCTATGCACAGGGGTATGTAGTGTAAAAGATAAAGGTAGGTCTTTCCTTCCCTATCTCGTTCTTTGTCACAATTCTTTCCAGGGGTTGTTGAGAAACAACGGACCGTGGATCAGGAAGGTCTAATCACAGGTCACAAATATGCTCTGGGCCCGAGCTTTCTTATCAGTAGATTATTGGAGTCAACAACATCTGAGTTTTCTTTTCTCTCCTAAAATGGGGTTTGCTGACCTACCTCCTGTGCAGAGAAGTGGGGTATGGAAAAGACGGCAGAAGGCTCACAGGGAGCTCATATTTTTTTTGAGAGCGTAAGGACTAACTAAACAACAAACCCAGCTATACAGTTAAAGAGAGTGTTAATGACTTGGCAGCAGTTTTGAAGTGATACATTAGACACCGGTGGAGCTGAGGACTCTTTAAATAATGATGTTAATGAATGGAGTCATCGGGGAAGGGCAAGTTATTATGAGCTCTGCTGGTGGGGAACATGTCTGGCAGAAAGAATGATTTATATAGGTAGATATATGATGGGCATATAGGCTGGAGTGACAGTGTCCTTCTTTTCAGAAGACTCAGTAGGCGCCAACATGAGAACACAGGGTGATCACGGTGGACATGTTTTTTTTTTATTGAAAATATTTTATTGTATCAAAAGAGACTTAGAAAGGGTGACATTTTAGCAGACTTTTTTGTAATTCAGTGCCCATCCTTTTAGAAGATTATTAGTGCTGTTGTAGATTGATGTATAAAATGTGAGTATATAGGCCCTTTGGGCAGCCATTGACAGACCATTAACTACCATGAACTATAACAAACCTAAGTTCTGCCGGAACTTCTTAGTGTTCAAGTTGGCTAACTTTAGACTTTAAATGTTCTTTCTCTTAGACTCTCAGAAACTTATGCAAATATATTAAAATTAATATAGATAGTAAATAGACTTATGTAAAGGATCTTTGAGCTTTGAGATTGATCTTGGCTGGATGTACTCTTTTTTAAATATAATGTAGTACATGAAGACATAGAAATTGTAAAGACTGCTGCCTATTGAACACAGATGACTATAGGTTTGTTCAGTAGTTCTTATAGTTAAGAAATTGGGACCAGATGGAAAAGCAACATTTGTATATACACATGTTCACAAAGGCAGGTGCATGGGAATGTGCTCTGCTTATAATTGCTAACACAAACCCTTAATACCTGTGGCCATATTAGTTACCATAGAAACTGGGTGGTGCACACCTTTAATCCCAGTGGACATGGTTTTTGTCTACCTTTCTGTGTCCTATACATTCTCCAATGTAGTCTGATATATGAAAAATACATTTTTCTGGGAATTTTTCTTTCATTCTCTGCCTTTAGAATTCTAAACTAGGATTAGATGGTAAGGTGGTCTTGAAGTCTCTAGATGACAGTGGTCCAGCAACACAGATTCATGGCATGATCTATAGTAGTGATGCATGTACCTCTCAGTTCTGATGTCACTCACTGTGAGAAGTTCCCACATGTAAGGTATACTGTGGTTATTGTATGAAGGCCTCACAGTATCCTTGGCTTGTGATTTGGCATAACATTAAATGCTTTCTCATTAAAGAAAACATACATAGTTAAAGGAATTACCATAATTTGTTTCATTGAAAAAGATTATCAAGTTATAATAGATTCATCTTAATAAACCAGCATGGTATTGGTAGAAAGCAGGCACTGTTCAAGGGAATAGAATAAAGGACCCAGATAAAAATCCATGTAATATAGTCATCTGATTTTTGACAAAGCTATAAAAAGCACACACAGCAGAGAAAATACACCATCTTTCACAAACGGTGCTGTGGAGACTGGATGGAAACATAGAAAAGAATTAAACTAGGGCTTTTTCTTTCACCTCTCACAAAAATCAAAGCCAAATGAATCAAGGACTTCAGCCTAAGACCACCAACTCTGAAACTGCTACAGGAAAAATTACAGAGTGCATTTTAACATTTAGTCACAGTTCTTTCTGGGTGGAATTCTGGTAACTCAAGAAATAAGATCAACAATCAAACAGGATCTCATAAAACTAAAATGTTTCTCTACAGCAAAAGAAGCAGTCAATTAATTAAAAAGTAAGCCTCAAAAGAAATTAAATCTTCACCAGATGATGGAGAATCAGTATGTAGAATATACAAAAACCCCAAAAGACAAAAACAAAAACCCCAAACATCAAAACCAAACAAAAATCCTAATAAAAATGGCCTATTGAACTGACAAGAGATTTCTCAATACAAATGGCAAGAAACCACTCATGAAAGGGCTATTTTCCCCTCCCCATTATTTCATTCCTCACTTCATATCACCAGTGCCCTGCCATTATCTTCCCGCCCCTAGTCCCTGACCAATTTTGGGGGTTATTCCGTGTTGGTACTGACATCTGAGGATCAGGAGCTAAGAACTGCAGACGAGAGAGCACAGACAGTGTTTGTTTTTGGGGGTCTGGATTTACCTCGGTCAATATAATCATTCATTTACGTGACTATTTCATGATATTGTTTTTCTTTACAAACAGCCAAATATTATTCCACTGTGTATACCACATTTTCATCATTCATTCATCAGTTGAAGGATATTTAGGTTGTTTCCATTTTTTAGATATTGTGAATAGGGAAGCTATGAACATTGCTTATATGTGTAGGGTAGGAGGTCAAGCCCTTTGGGCATATGTCAAGGACTGGTATAGTTGAGTCATGTGGTAATGTGTTTTAGTTTTTGAGGATTCTTCATACTGATTTCAAGTGTTGCTGTACCAATTTGCAATCCCACCAAGAGTGAATGAAAATTCCCCTTTCTCCACAATTTTGCCAGCATTTATGGTCAGTTTTTTTGTTTGTTTTTGATCATAGCAATTTTAACTTAGGTAATATTGAAGAAATGGGACAGATTGTAAGAACCAGAATACCAGGAAGTCTGCTGTGAAACAGTTTCTCTTAGAAATGATTACACAAGATCAGAAACATGGCAATATCAACGAACACATTAACTTTAAAGGGGAAAATGCATGGGGTCCCATTCTCACAGCTAATTAATGCTGGGAGAGAGGAAATTAACCTCTCCCAGTGATTAGCCTGGATGCACAACTTTATACACAAATAACAAAAGCAGACTGAATGTGTTGTGTTTATATCTATTTGTGCAAGCACACATATGTAAAAATAACAAGCAAAGAAAAAAGGCTATCCCCTTAAGAATGGGGGCATGGGGAAGTTTAAAGGAGGGGAGCGGAGAGAGGCTGGAGAGAGAAAATGAAGGGGAGAGTTGTGTGATTGTATTAAATTCTAGAGCATATTTAAAAATAGCTTTCACCATCCTTAGCCACTAGGGATATGAAGATTAAAGCTATTTGATATCCCATTTCTCCCTAGTCAGAAAGGTCCTATCATTAGGTAACAAATGGGGGTGAGGGTGTAGAGTAAGGAGAACTTACTACTGGTGTGAGTGTAAACTGGTGCAACCAGTGTGCGTATCAGTCTAAAATTCCCTCAGAAAGACTAAAAAGAGAATTGTCATATGACCCAGCTACACTGCTCCTTGGCAAACACACGGAGATCTCTATATCCTACTATGGAGAGCCTGCCTCTGCTATGTTCTTCTCACCCCACTCTGTTCACAACAGTGAGGAATGGAGCCAGCCTAGATGCCCACCAGCTGTAAATGCACAATGAAAATGTGGCACATACACAACAGAATTTTAATCAGCCTCAGGAAAAAGGGAAATATGAAATTTTCAGGAAAATAGAAAGATAGGGAAATGTTCTGCTGGATGAAGTAACTCAATCCTAGAATAACAAATACCACATATTCTCTCTCATATGTGGATCACTGCTTTGATTTTTTTAGATTTATGTGTTTGTCTTGGATTGTCTGTAAAGACCATGGAATTAGAAAGGCCAGGAAGGCATGAATAAAAGTAGGGGAGAGTGATACCGGGAGGTTTAAATGGGGACAAGAGCAAGGGAACAGGACAGAGGAGAGTGGGTGGGGAGACACTAAAGATGCTTGCATAAATCATTGGAAAACCTACTCCTCTAGAAGCTCATTTTAAGAAGTGTTTGAATGGAGATACACTGCATAGATATTAATGTCAGAGGCTATAAGTGATTAAACAAATATCCCAGTGCTGGGCAAGGCATACCGCCCTATGAGTATTTTGCTGCAAAGGGCACAGGGGTTCCCAAAATAACATAATTAATTACTTTCTACTTGTATTTGAAGTCTGTTCCACAGGAGGGACTTCGTGCTTGGTACTTTAAGCCTGATCAAAAGTCTATGGAAGGGGAGATCATAAGCCCTAGGGGCCTCTTACTACTGTTGCTTTGCTAAATAAACATGGTGTCATGATGCCATTTAAATATCTATGTTTAGCATCAGTGAAATCGTTTAGTGGGTACAGGTGCTTGCTGCCAACCCTGAAATCTTGAATTTGATCCCTAAGACCCATAAGGTAGGGAGAACCTACTCCTTCCAGGTGTACTGTGACTTCCAGATGCATGCATATATGCACATTCACAAATAAATAAAAAGTTAGAAGAATATGTTTCTCTGGGTTTTGATCAGAGACGCTTCATTCTCTAGTTGATGGTGGTGAATGCAGAGACTCCCAGCTGTTCAAGGAGCTGAGGAAAGCAGCAGCCGAATGCTCAGCCTTGCCTCAAGGCACAGGGTACACAGCTGAAGATGGTCAGAAAGAACTTAAGAGAAGAGAGATGGGAAGGAAGGATGTGCTACACTATCCTCTGGGCATGATGTGGTGTTGGAATTATGAAGTCACAAAAATGGTGGCTCTGTGTATTGGGCCTGCACAGTGCTGAACCTGACAACATTAAGTCACAGATAGAGGAGATCCCTACTTCTCTCTGGGGAACTATTGGCTGGTGTTGGATGTGGGAGGAGAAAGAGTCATTGGCTTTAGTGATATAATCACAGGTTCATCCCCCATGGCCAGTGGACAGCTCCATACTCACACACATATTAGTATTATTGGTTAAACTCAGTGGGTCACAAAGAGAATGAAAACAAAATGACAAGAAAGCAAGAGGAAGACGTAAGGGGGGATTAATAGGAGTAGGAGGGCAAGAGGAGGATTGGGGATAGGTGGAATCAGAATGCACTATGTGCAGGTGTGAAATGTCAAGGAATGCATTTAATTAAATAAAAAAGATTCTTCTGCTGGCATTAACCATCAAACTATTTTCAGTTAGGAATAAGATGAATTTCATCTATTTTGTGTTTTGTGTGTGTCTGATTGAGTCTATAATGTAAGCATCTAAGAACCCCAAAAAGGTGGGCGCAATTATAACACCCTCCATAGGATTGTCCCTGTATATACTTTGCATGGACTGATATCTTTAATTTTAAACACAGCACTATAAAACTATGTTGTGACCACCATTTTCCAAATAAGGAAACAGTCTGAGGCAGAGGGCTGTACACGTCATTTCCTGCCATTAAGTGGAAAAGCTGGAACCTGAATCCAGTTTTCACATTTGAGAGCCTATGTCCTTAGCTATAATGATCAGAATTAAAAAAAAAAAAGCATACCTGAAGTGTCTCTCAGTACTGGTTCTGACTCAAAAATAGAGCTATCTCTGTGGCTGAGAGATTGTTTTTGTGATGTCTTTTAAGTTTCACTGAATATGCCTAATTTTAATCAGCCAATTTTGGGAGAAAAAAAGATAACTGGCAAGATGAGGGCACTCATGACGTGCTGAGCAGCCACATTCATTGCCTGGAATAATGACGAGAATAATGATGTTTTCCCTGCGTAAGTTGTGCCTAACTGGCCCACAATTTATCTTGTGCAGAACACAGGTGATGCACTTGGGTTTGATAGGAGCTCTTAGGCTAATATAAAATCGCAAGAGGGCTGCTTCCAAGTGACCTCAGGCCCCACCAGCTGGTTAGGTGCCCTAGGCCATGCAGGCAGAATAATTAACATATCTTTTGATTAAGTATTTTCAACCAAAATATTGGGGAGTTAGGTTAACCCAGGTAGAACTAGGGACTCCACCACTTACTGGTATATGGATTTAGGGAGGAAAGAGTCTATGACGGGGTAGGCAGCAAATACCCAGGTATGTAATAAAGGGGTCACAGGGTGGACTTGAGGAGATGAAAATAAAACAAGAGACTCTCCGTACGCCATTAAGGCAGAACGCTGCCTTATGAATAGAGATGCAGCTTCTGCTCATCTCTTTGTCCAACGTAAGTGCCAACTTGGAACAAAATATATCTGTATGATGAAGTGAGACATGTAATTGGTAGATTTCCATTTAGGGTTTATAAAGTAGTAAACGTTATGCTAGACATTAGGAAAAGCTGAGAGCGAAGATACAATGAGTTTCTGGAAAAACTAGGATGGCCTTGCCAGTGACTGTTGGCTGGATAGGATATTAAGTCAATTCTTAAAAGAGAATGGTACAGGGGTTGCTGAGGACCAATCTCAGAAAGGGAAATATACATTCAAACTGAGATTTGCGTGAGAATTTGCCCAGCGATAGAGAGTTGGGAGCTATGTGTTAGCCAGAGGGAAGATATGTGTAAAAATAGTATCGGTGGCTTGCTAGTGCAATTGGCGTGTCAGGAGGTGAAAATGGGTAAAGGCAGGAAAAGAAGTGTAGTCTGTGAGCAGGCAGGGGTAGGTTATAGAAAGGTTTGAATGTTTTCTAGGCACATGGAGATTGTATTCTGATAGGGTTGGAAGACACTGGAAGGTTTCAAGCAGGTGCTTGGCCAAGCACATTTTATTTGGAGGTTGGAAAACATGGGGACACTAAAAGCTTTTTCCAGCAACCCAAGCCCAGAGTTCATTATCTCTCAGTGGGTTTTCTGGGTCATCTACCTGTGCTCCCCATTTTCTGCTATTATAGAACACTTCACGTTTGGGATGGTAGCTGGGGTTCCAGTTCATACCTCAGTGTTGGAATCCAGGAAGTTCTAGTGATTGGAACATGTTCTTACTAAGGCTGGGGGACTGCTTTCCATATAGTCTGGGCATTTTCAATGTCTTCTGATACCTGAGTTCTTAGTCTGAGAGATTAATTCTCTTGTTCCTCATAAAAACGAGATGAGATAGTGGGGTGACTGAACTTACTTGATCCTCAGAAAAGGATATTAGTTGAGAGTGTAGCCTGAGAAAGTTAGCTTGGGTCTGTGAGTCACACATTAGAGAAATGTGCATGAGGATTCATGATCTAGAATTGAGCATGTTAGTAAGGCTAGATTAATTTATATACATAAACCCATGGGCAGGAAAGTGAGTGTCATTTCTGCTATTAATAAAGCAATTTAATAGTGACCTCCGAATACTGGTTTGGCTATTATTCACCTTGTAACCCTTGTGATAGTATTTTCCAACTTTACCTTCTTGTTCTCTCATTGCTCATGGTTATCTGTAGTTCATTTTACATCATATAAAATGTAGCCCTTTGCCGCATGTGTTAATTAAGGTGGTGCATGCCATTGCGACTGATTCTTGCAGGGCCACAATCTTGGTTAGAAATTCAGGGTCTCAAGTTGTTTCTAAGCATAACTTCAAAATGTTGTGAGCATGGTGTCTTCATTTGCTTGCTTGTTGCTAGTGTGGTAAAACACTGATCAAAAAGAAATACCCCCCCCCCCAAAACCCCAAGCAATAACAACAAAACCAGTAACAACAACAAAAAATATCCCACAACTCCTGAGGAATGGTTTCATTCATAGTATAGTTTATCATTAAGGGAAGCCAAGGCAGGAACTTGAGGCAGGAACTAAAGCTGGGACCATTAAAGGCGTGTTGTTTACTCACTTGCTCCTTCTTGCTTACCCAGTTACCTTTCTTACATAACCCAACCCAGCAGCCTAGGGATGTTACTGTCTACTTAGGCTGGACCCTCCCACAGCAACCAACAATTAAGAAAATGTCCCACAGACATGCCAATAGGCCAATATGATGGAAACAATTTCTTAATTGAAGTTCTCTCTTCCTAGCCATGTCTAAGTTTCTGTCAACTTGACAGAAGCTATCTATGGCAGACAGGCGGGAGATTTAATTGTGTAGAGGAAAAGACAGTTCCAGTCATTATCTGGAATGTTATTTACTGAGCTTAGCTCAATCCTAATGATTCACTATATATACCCATTCTGTGCAGAGTTTACATTTAAGTGTGACACAGCACCTCATGCTGTATGTCTAAGTGAACTCTAAGGTGCACTGAGGAAGGCCCTCAGAGGCTGGGTGAACCAAAGGGAGAGGAGGAAGATGTTACAAGAGATGACATACTGGTAAGATGTGGAGGTAGCTTCTTTTCTTTCCATCAGGTAAGACCCAATAACTTAATAGCATCAATTATCATGAAATATGCTCAGGTACCCACCTAAGACAAATTTTGGTTTGTTTCTGTTCTGTATAGCAGTGCGTGAGATTCCTGAGAAGTAACACAGTACTTATTGAGCTTCATAAGATGCTGTGTATGTGGATCAGCATCCACACACAACTGCGCGTGTTCTTTCTGACTTTAAATGGAGGTGTAGGCCACATAGTTAAATTATAGATCCAATAAACCTGACACTTGACTCCTCTTGTCATAGCTTGACAGTATCCTTAAACGCCAATGGACCAGAAAATACAATTGCACAATATTGCTCAAACCGAGAGCAGTAAAACTGATGGATGGAATGATAAGGATTAGCTAAGATGAAATCACCAGAATTATACAGCCTCTGTGGTGCTGCCTACTTCCCACTAGAATTTAACTGTGAACTCTCTGCATCGAAATGAATCACTTCCAAGTTATTACTATATGCAGGTTCCAGATTACTAATTAGTACAGACCCTATGTATGACACTTACCATGCCAATTTACATGAATATCCCAACGTTCCTGCAATTTTATATTGCCCTGTAGAATTGACATCCTTGCCTGTCAGACTGGTGTTCATATTCTTGCATGACCGAACAGTCTTTAATTCTCTTACTTTCCAAAGTGAAGGCACACAGCCATTGAATGAGTTGTTCATTGTCTGCACACTTGCTGAAGACCAACACCCATACTAGAGCATCTTCTTTGACAAGCAAGTTCCTAGCCAGATGTTTCAGAGCACAGAGTACCGGGCTGCAGGTTCAACTCAGTGGCATAGTGCCTGCCATGTGAACACAAGGCCCAGGGTTCAATGTTCCTGACCACAAACCATCAAAACAGAACACAGCAAGAAGATGAAGCATGGAGTTTACCTCTGGATCAGATTTGTTGTAAGGAGGTTTCTGTCCCACCCAGTCCTTTAATAAGCACACAGAAAACTATATTTGCCATATTGTTTGGCCAATAGCTTAAGTGTATTGCTAGCTAGCTCTTACATCAAGAATTAACCAGTTTCCATTAATCTGTGTATCGCCATGAGGCTGTGGTTTACTGTGTAAAGTTTTGAAGTCTGTCTCCGGCGGGGCTACATGGCTTCTCCTGACCCCACCCTCTTTCTCCCAGCATTTAGTTTAGTTTTCCCCACCTACCTCTACTCTACCCTATCAGGCCAAGCCAGTGTCTTTATTAACCAATGGTATTCACAGCATACAGAGGGGACTCACACATCACAAATCCAAGTTCTACCATGACTAGTTACAAATATTAAAATCGATAACTCTTCTCGCTATCTGTTTCTGCCTTTATCATATGAAGTTAATGATACAACCTACATCACAGCACATTGTGAGGCTACAGCAGCAGCTTATCTGCTAAGCCCCGAGTCTGCAACTGAGTGAGAGCACACGAATGCTTCGGTTCACTGCAGCTAATTCGCAGTCGGCTTACACACAGTGAGGTGCTGTAGTTTCTAGTCTAAGTCTGGAGAGTCGCTGCTTCACCAGATAAAACAGAAATCGAAGCGTCCTTTCTTTAATCATTTAGCGGCAGGCAACTGTCACTCCCCAGACTGCTTTTCCCAGCAGGGACTGCTCTGGACAGTCTGTTTCCTCTTTTCTCCCGGCAAAGGTTTTGCTTTTCACACATCTTTCAGCACAGCAGGCTGTGGTGACTCTCTAAAGTTGGCCACATTTACCTTTGACCTCCGCGGAAAGAGGAGAGTTGGTAGTGTCTGAGCAGGGCTAGAGGGCCAGCTCAAGAGTTGTACTTTCTCTGCGCTCCCACCGCTTGCAGCCTGAGAGAGCTGCTATTTCAAAGGCTTCTCACATTTTCGGAGTGAGAGCTGGGACACCGCAGAGCACATGTGTTGTGTAGGAGGTATTTGGGGGGTGTATATGCCAGCTTCCTTGCATGTACCTGTAGTCAGCTGAGATGGGCTAGAAATGCTAGATTTTAACACATGGCAAGGTGGGGTGCATCTTCCCTAGGGCCACTTCATTGCATGAAGCTGCATGGCTACAAAGTCAAGTTTTACAGATATAGCCTAAGCTGATATTTTGCCTAAAGTATTATGTCTGATGGTGAAATTGCAGAATGGTGGGGCAGTGGGAAGAGTTCCCAAATGTCTGAAGAGGAAAATCCTCACATTGTGAACAGGACTCACCCTTGTTTCATTGCTCCAACTTTTTGATGAGCATCCCTTTGGTCATTTCTTTTTTCTTCCTTCTTTCTTTCATTCTTCTCTCTTTCCTTTCCTTCTCCCTTTTCTCTTTTCTGCCTGCATTTGTTTATTTATTATTCAATTAATATCTGTTGGTTGATGGGAGCATGGGGCAGATATAGTACTGGCTTTCAAGAACGCTTTTTTTTTTCTCCTATTCCTAGAAGAAGGTATTAGGCTAGGGAGATGGCTCAGTGGATAAAAGCACTTTCTGTGTAAACATGAGGACCTGAGTTCAGACACTTAGCACCTAGTTAAAAGCCAAGCATGACTGTGGGTACCTGTAACTCCAGTGCTCCATGGAGGGAGAAACCAAAGGAGGATTCTGGGGGCTTTCTGGCTAGTTATCCTCTGTGAGTGTGTGGGTGGTAATACAAGCTCTGGTACAATGAGAGACCCTGTCTCAAGGGAATAAGATGGAGAAGAATAGAGTAGGAAATCTGACATCCTCCTTTGACCTTTGCATGCATGAAGATAGGAAGTTGCATCTACATGCACAGGTGCTCATATATTGCATGCAAACACACACACACATACACACAAAGCAGATACTGAAAAATAACACACTATAGTTACCATGTGTTAAATTCACAGGTCCATTAAAACAATCCAGATTATATGACATGATAAATGGGTATATACAATGTGGTAATCCATGGCAAAGAATATTATTTGTCAATAGAAAGAAATGAAATATGGATGTGTACTTCAATATGAGTGAGTCTGGAGAACATTTGACTAAGTGAGAGAGGCAAGGCACAAAATTCCGTGTGTGTTATATGATTCTTTAGATGCAATGTCTACAACAGGCAAGTCCATAGAAACAGAATATAGATTCCTAGCTACGAAGAGTTCAAGTGACTGGAAGAAACGAGGAATTATTGTTCGAGTATGGAATTTTTAATGGGTAATGACAAAGTTTTAAAATTTAACAGGCAATTCTGAAGTGAATTTACTAAAGAGCATTGAATTGGACTCTTTAGGTGGTTGAAATGTGTGGTATGTGAACTATATCTCAACAAAGCTGCTGTGCTTCCGTACAAGTCCATGGGAGTATGTAAGGCAACATGGTTTGTTTTTACAATGGTAGAGAAAGCTACCTTGAGTAATTCTCTAGGTACAGGAAGCTGGGAAGCTGGGAAGAGCACCTCCTGACATCAGAGGAGCAGTGAGGTATAGCAGCAGCAGAGAGAAAGCCGGAGCTATCGGAGCTTTGAGATGAAGAAGAGTGATACAGAGGGGCTGGAGAGGCCATTTTGCTAATAGTGCCAAGATGTGGCTCAAGATGTAACATAGGTATTATTTAATGCCATTCCCCCTGTTAGTCAAAGAGGAGAGAGTCATTAAAGATAGGAAAGTCATGCAGCACCTTAAGGACAGTCTTCACCAAATATACTTGTCTCTTGAAGACACTGAAGGGCACTGATGGAGCATGGACAAGATCAGGTCCGGTTTTCATTTCAAATTTCCCATTGACCACTTTGGTGAAACAATGTAAGGACCAAAGAGTCACAAGTCGTGGCTGCAGACATCTCTACATGCCAGTGTCTTATGTCCAGAAACTGCCTAATTTTGTAGAATCAATAGTTGGGCCACATGGAGAATGGAACTGTTCAGAAAGTCTGGAGGAAATGTCCAGCACGTGATCTAAGAACCACTCATCCCAACCCATGTACTGTAGCTCCTCTAGTCAATCAATTTTTGATAAATTAGTTGTCTTCTGTAGGATAGGGCATTGAGCTCCTTAAGTCTTTCCTTTCACATGTCAGATTGATGGGAAAAGACTGGCATCATTAGGCTTTATTGATCTAGGTACCAGAAAATAGTAAAGTAAAAGTTGGGGGCACAGACACTGAAATCAGACAGGCTCTGGGTGTGGAATTACAGAGCGGCCATTTGTTCTGAATCAGGTCTGATGAGTTGCAGCAGGGAAGAATTCAAAAGGCCGCCTGAGAACCTTACCACAAGAGGGTTCAGTAACACTCCCCGCTCAGAGGTCTGTCACTAAGCATGACATGCATCATTATTCTTTGCTGGTCCAGCCTAGGAGGAGGGTCCTGGGATCAATAGAGGAGGCTTTCAGTAGAGCTAAAAAAATTAACAAAGACTACATAACCTCAGTTTGGAGAACTTCCCTCTGGTAAAGGTTGGCCATCTTTTACACTGTGGAGGGAGTCAGCATTAGTAGCACTGTTGGGTTCACCCTAGAGAGGAAAGTCAAATGAAGGTGAGGTTACATTTGCAAGGTTTGTTAGGTTCTGGTGGATAATTGATAGCTTTAATTTCACATGCAATTTTAATTTTACCTTGCCATGTAACAACACATACAAATTTTCCTGTGACAATGATAGAAAGCATTCCTTTCACTAGAGCAATGCAGAGCTTACAAGATCTTGGTAATGCCTTTCCTTTCTCTTCCTCCCGGAGGTTAGCATTTGAGCATGGCCCTCTTCTCTCATTATTTAAGGTACCTGACAATCTCTTCTCTACTTACTTGGGGCTGGGTGTTGTCTTTTACCTGAATATTATCACGAGGCTGGGGATGGTAGATAAGAAGGAAAGGATGGTAGAGGAGTGGTGGGGTGGCATGGGGAGCTATGTAGTTGGGCGCTTTCTCCATTCTCACTCTTCAATAGATAAGAGCATATGCGATTTCCTTAAGTTGAGAGACATCAGCAAGTAGCCTCCTGCACTTTCTACACGTTTTTGCCCAATAGGGATGTGGAATCTTTTCAGCTTCTAGAAGGAATCCTATGTTAGTTTGAATTCCTTCTACAGAGCAGAAGTTGATTTCCAGATAGTCTTGGGGAAGATCAACTGGGAGCCACTGAGGAGACAGAGCACTTAGGCTGGAGGTAAGGTTAGTTTCTCTTGAGCATCACAGAGTATGGCTCTTTGAACAAAGGCAGGTACATAAAAAAACTATTTTCTACATATCTGTTCAGGAAGACCCATGATTCTTATTTAATACCGGAATGATGAAGGAGGTGCAGAAGGTTTTGATAGCGTAGAGCTGGTAACAGCTATAGGGATAGATCATTTAATATTAGAATTAATCTACATTAGACGTTTTATAGCAGAAATAATAGGAAAATGAAATCTGATATTCATATGGCGCTCAGATGTGGTACTTAAAGTGTTTTTATATTAATTCAGTTAATTCTTTGAAGAATTATGAGAGTTAGGGTCATACCCATTTTTTCATATGAAGAATTAAAGGTACAGAAGAAATAATGTGTGTGGCATCATACAGACATTAATAGCAGAAGTGGAAATTAAATATAAGAATATGGCTGAAATATTAATACTTTCAAGGGACTTTAGAAACCAGCAGAGAACATTGCAGATAATTAGTGTGAAATGCTTTCCTGAGTCACTTACATTCTATTTTCCCATTTAGATCCCTTCATTCATCAAGCACTCATTAGAGTTTGGCCCATCTAAAGAATTGCTAGCCAGCAAGAGAGAACTACAGGAGACGATACTATAAGGGTGATGGCTTATATCATGTAGTTCCTCGAATCTTCTTTGAATTTCTTAGTCTTCCCTCCAGAAGGTGTGGAAAGTTTTGGAAGTGTGTTCAGCTGAAGAGAGATATGATTACCCATATGTATAATTTTGGGGGAGTATAATTCAAGATATTTGGCTTCTGTATTGAAAAGAGTCTGAGAGAATGCATGACAATGATGAAGTGTGGCTAGCTAGGAGGCTGTTGCAATAGTCCACAACAGACTAATGGCTGGACCAGTGAGCAGCAAGAGAGAGGCATAGGTAGATTATGGATATATATTGAAGATAGAATTAAGGTGATTTACTGATAGATTGGTTCTGAGATCTGAGGTTGAAGGATGCAATTACTGCCAATTTGAAGAACTTTTTGTAACCTGAAGTTCATCTCAGTAACACCAAACCCTTTAGTAGCTGAGACCAGACTCAGATTATAGTGCCTAGTGAGTAGTGTTATTGAGTTTGAAAGCAGTGCTTATGCATAATACCTTGATAATGGAGAGAGCAAAGAGTTCAGATGGGTAGAGATTGGTTATGTCAAAATGTCCTATCATTTTATGCTCTTCCTATGAATATCTTGTTCACACGTCTTAATGGAAAAGTCATGAGGCCCTTCGTATGAATTGAAATGTACTCTTTAACCCCCCCCCAATATGTTATCTTCTTGTCCTTGAAGTCTTACTTTGCCACATTACTTGATGATAGGTCTTAGCAAAATTAATAAAGTTAGACTGAGTCTATTATGGAAGATCCTAGTAAATATGATTGATGTCCTTGCATAAAGGAGGATGTTCTCACAGCGGTGAATGGCATGGTGGTGTGAAGGCAGAGGTCTGAATGATGAGCCTGTAGGCCAAAGAATGACAAGGCAGTACCAGAAGCTATCACAGAACCTCAGAGCAGATGTCTCTCACACTACTCAGAGGTGTGAACTCTGTCAACACCTTGATCTTGGGCTCCAAGCCTTCCAAACTGTTAAATGACAAATATACTTCTTTTCTCTGTGACATAAATGCTAGAAGATGAAGAAAAGGTTTTATAAAATAAAATCTGGACTGTCATGAGGTCTTGAGAAAGAATTACAAGAGACCCATGACCAAGATATTAAGATGGATGCTAAGCTGTCTACCTGCTGATGACTAAGCGGCTGCCATTGCTACAGTACCTGAACCATAGCAGGCATGCATAGAATCTTCAGTAACTATTTGGGGCCTGGTAGATGTCTGTTTCATACAAATATCTAATATTTAATAGACACTAAATAAGTACTATTTTCTTGATTTGAGGACTAGAAACCACCAACAATTTTGCTAGTTTCTGTTATAGCAAAATACTTGAGAAATCAACCTATGAGGGAAAAGTGTTTTGTTTGGGCATATGGCTTTTAGGACTCTATATTCATGATTTATTGATCCTTTTGGGACTATCATAAGGCAACATATTAGGCAAGAAAATGGGCTCCCCTAATGGCCAGGAATTTTTTTATTGTTTATTATTATTATTAATTTATTTATTAAAGATTTCTGTCTCCTCCCTGCCACTGCCTCCCAATTTCCTCTCCCTCCCCCAATCAACTCCCTCTCCCTCATCAGCCTGAAGAGCAGTCAAGGTTCCCATGGCCAGGAAATTGATAAACACGGAGAGAAGAGTTATTAGCGTTTCATAATCCTCTTCCAGGGCATTCCTACAATGACTTGAAGACTTCTGGCCATGCCCCGCCTTTTAGCTTTTACTTCCAGCCACTAGCGCAGTGGTTCCCAGTCTTCTTAATGTCTTGACACTTTAACACAGTTCCCCATGTTCTGGTGACCCCCAACCATAAAATTATTTTGTTACTACTTCATAACTCTAATTTTGCTACTGTTATGAATTGCATTATAAATATCTGCTATGGTGCATATCTGATACACAGCCCTCAAAGGGATTGCGGCCCCAGGTTGAGAACCACTTCACTAGGGCAAATCTGGGGACTAAGCCTTTGACACATGGGCTTTTGGGGACTCTTCAGATCTAAATTTATAGCACAAATTGCAATAATGTTTTCAAAATCCTTTTAGAAAACCAGATACTGTAATGTCAGCATGCTCAGAGCTTTTTACCAAGAGAACATGTGGTCCTCTTTTACATCTTCTCACTATTTCAAGACATTATAATCTAGCATTGTATTAGAACTTCTGTCTTCATGGACCACAATAACAAGAATAAGGGAAAGCGCAGAAATCGGAAGTAAAAAACCCTAGCAACTTAATTGTAGTTTTTTAACAACTCATAATTAAGGGCTTGACCTACCAAGATGTATTATGTCAAAAACAGTTTAAACCGCAAACTCTGTTGAAGAACCAGATTTTTTTTTAATGACCTGTAATCAATTAATACGCTTCCTCGTCATGAACTTAGCTATAGGAATGAATTTGGATTTTTCACCTCATTTATAAATTACTTTCAACCTCATCTTACTGGTTTGTGGCTTCAGCTTGACCTGTTCTTGCCAGTTTTTCAGCCTGCACTTGTCGTCCTTCAGCGTGTGGTAACTGGCAAGGATAAGGCTTGATGCTCTAGGTAATGATGTAATTGATAACTGTTGTAAAAATCTTCGCAATGTTTCTTTAAAACTGCATGGAGGGAGCATGTAAGTGGGAAAAATTCCAAATAGTTACAGGCCAGAAGGAGCTGTCTGCCATGTTTCTTCATGATAGCAGCAATAAAATATATGCCAATTCCAGTGGGCTAAATAAATCTTTGCTCTGAGATGGGAGTGGATGGCAGGCACAGTGTGTTACAACCTGCCCCAGGTTTTCCCAGTGACCCCATGCCTCCTCTTTGAGAGCAATATTGTGCTAACAGGCAGACAATGATTGGCTACCCACGTTGTTCATAAATAAAAGCAGCTGGCTACATCATAAGTCTAAGTAGCAAAGGCTTCATCATTATTTATGAGATAGGCTGGCGATAAGAAGGCTTTAAAAGTGCAATAGCAAACGCCATCTTTCCCGGGGAATGTGGGATGATTGGAGGGTGTCTCTGTGTGGGTCTTTCAAGAGAAAAGGAGCTAGCTAGCACCACATTCATTTCCGTGCTACCTTCTCTATTTTGTGTGTGGCAAATAACAGAAACTCATTATCATTACACAGGTCCTGCAAGCCTTCCCTGAAGAGATTTTATCCATCATAGTCGCTGGTCTATTTGGTTGCTTGGCTTAAAGCAAAGGTTGCTTATTGATTCCAGTCACGTAGAACAGGCATGGGCAACAAGGACTTGAACAACGTGTCTTTTCTTTATCCAGTTGGTAGAGGTAGTAGCCAGCACATGATGGATAGCTGACAATAGGTCACACTATCCGTCTCCCCATAGTCATTCTTTGCCCTGGCAGTGTGTTCTAGGCCACTCGAACATACGTGGTCTCTTTCTCGTTCCATCCCTCACTGTTTCCCAACAGTTACTAGGTGATTCTGGGAAAGCACCTAAGAGTGTGTGACCTGATCCTGTCCTATGTTCTCTGTTTTGGGGGGCACTGTGCCAGCTTCCAGCATTCTATCTTTGCACCTCCTTTCTGTTATTACATTGTGGAGTGGATTTTCGGTAAGGAGGGAAGGGCTGTTGCCATCTAGGCTTCATCAGCCACTAGACTGAGAAAAGGGTATCAAATAGGGGATGAAGTATCCATGAGCCCACTCATTTGGAAAGCAGAAACTTCTCCCAAATTAGGTTTATTGACAATAAGACTGATACTTTCAAATTTGGCATGAATCCTGTGGTATTTTTTCTCTCAAATGACTCTGAATTTTGTTAGAAGAAATGTAGAGATGTTACCGTTGTTTCTTATCACTATTAAACTCTGATAATATATATGCAAATGGAATATTCACTCTGACCTTGAAGGAGAGCTTAGGATAAACAGTTGGGTAATTAGAGTACAGTGCAAATATTATATGTTTATTCTAGAGAAAAAAATCACTCCAACATTTTCTAGGTTTTACGTTTGCTTTTGTTGTCTACTCTGACTTTTTAACTTACTTCTTCCTTCCTCTCCTGTCTGCACCATTTCTTCTCTCCTCCTCATTGCTCTTCATTCTGCACTACCTTTCACTATGCAGATATATGTGTAGACGCATATATGAGTAGACAGTAGGATGCTGGCACTGAGGGCATCCTTTCTGTGTCTCAGCCCACCAACCCCGTGGCATTGGAAGAGGACACATAATTTATATAACAATCTCATGTGAGACAGAAGTGTTGGGTGCCCTGTAACGTATTGAGAAGATGCTGGTTCTATAGTCCTTTGTATGACACAGTCCCTCATCCTTTACTTCTCCTTAGCTGACACAGGCTTAGTAAGAACACTGGGTCTCTGAGAGTAGCTGCCAACATTGCCGTAATCTCGGAGTGACTCAAGCTTTCATGCAGGAGTCTGCTGTTCCTCTGCTCATCTTTCGCTCACTTCTCCGTTCACAGCACTCTGATTTCCCCTGGGGAAATCATCCGGTCTTTAATTTTTAAGCGAGGCTTCAAGTGGAGTTGATTCTACTCTAAAGATTAAGAATAGCCGGGTGAGCATGCCTGCACAGCAAGGAATCCTCTACCTCTAGATACAGTCATTGTTTTAGGAAAGGACGTAGGACATTTTAGGAGCCAGTGGGAGTTACAGAAACGCTTGCTTAGGGTTAGGCCTGTTAGCATGGTAGACTGGCGAGGCTGTCAGCGGCCTGGGGATGGAGCGTGTCAGTAAGCCGCAGTGAGGATGATGTCATTTGTGACTGTGAATCCAGGCTCAGATTTATTCCTGGTGTTTTTAGTTAACTAAACCCACAACTTTCTATTCTTCTTTGGTCCACCTATTTTTGTCTTTCAGAACACAAAAGATCCTAACAGTGTCGGTATGAGGTGAAGGGTTGATTTCTCTGCCAGCTGATTAGGGATGGCCAAACTTCATTGGCTTTGGGTTGTCCGCACTGCTAATGTCTTGACGGTCTGCAGTCCATGCGAGGCTTAGTGTGCCTTTTCCGAAGGTTTAGCTTTTGAGATTTGCAATTGACATGGACTAAAATATAATATTTAGCTATTCAAGCTGGCAGCCAAGTCCACCTGGTTTGACACATCAAGTGGTGCCAATGTCAGCCTTAATTTAATGGTGCTTGTCAAAACAGGAGCTGGGGAATCACATGGCAGGGCTATTCAGTCACTGAGGCCTTATTGCCACTGGCAAAAGGACTATAGAGCCACCCTGCAAGAGTTGGATTGGCTGAATCTGAGATGCCACCAGTTGAGGATTAAGAAAGAGTGTGGGAATTCAGAGCTATCTTAATAGCAAAAATGCTCCTTGCTCCTGTAGTCTTTTTCTTTTTTTTTAATTGTAATGGAAGCACCTTAAAGCTTTTGGGTGTTGGGGTAAAGATAATGAAGACCTGTTTGGGAAGAAATTGTAAGCAAATTTAGAGGTTTGTTTATTACATCAACTTGAATATTTATCCAATACCTTTAAGTAATGGTTAATGGAGTTCCACCTGGCTACTGTAGAAATGTGTAGCTGTTCACACAAGTCTGTCAGCGAGGCAGACAATAAACTTGCTGACATAGATAAACAGTAAAGTATCATACCTAGGCTGCAAAACAAGGCTCTATGGGAAAGGGTTTTAGGCACTGACCCAGACAAACAATAATAGCCCAAACGGTTGAGTCCAAAGTGTTAGAGTTGCCCGATTACATTCTTACATTTATGGTGTTGTAGCAAATGCCTCCTTCAACCTTATCGCCATGTATTTAGACTTTGCACACACTTGCACACACTCTCACGGTTTCTCCCCAAGATTCATAAAGCTTTGTGTATATTAGAAGAACCTTGAAGCAGTGTTCCTGTTGGCTTCCTGGATGGATAAAGCCTAGAACTCATGATACTTCCTCAGTTACAATTTCTAGGTTTAATCGCTAGGAAATTACAGTGGGCTTATTGGATATCACTGTGCTAGCTTTCTGTTGCTGTAACTGATGCCTGAGTTAATGAGCTTCTAAGGAGAAAAGCTGGTTTCACGCATAGTGTTGGAGGTCTCAGTCCATGGCTGGCCGGCCGAGTGCTTGGGGCTATGATCAAGTAGTGCATCATGGCCAGTCCATCACATAATAGCCAGAAAGCAAAGGAACTATCAGGAACCTCACTGTCATCTGCAAGGGAATATCCAATGATTTAAACTTCCTACTAGCCTCCACTTCTTCAGGAGTCTTTTACTTCTCAATAGCAAAACAGGCCAGAGACAAACCCTTAAACTCATGCGCCTATAGGGGAATAACGCAGATCCTAACCTGAGGAATGTAGCTTTAATAGAACTTGGAAATAGTTAAAAACACCCATCCCACTTCAAACTTGATCATCCGTGTATTCTCTCATATGATATTGCTTCCTATCAACATGTACAGATAATGTTTTGACATAACCTATTTTCTTCTTGAAGCATCTTTGAGTTTTCTTTGCTACTTAGTTCTACAAGGCTTTTTTAATTTTTTCCAACCCAACCCATTACTAATTGAAGTAAGTAGTTTATTTCTTAGTGAGGTATACTACTTCTAGATTTTGGGTGTGTAACCTGTCCTGTGTTGTGTGATGTTTTATTATTTTGACTTTTGCAGGGGACCTACAACCCAGCTCCCAGATAAATCATACACATAGACTTATTCTTAATTATGAATGCCTGCCTTAGCTTGTCTTGTTTCTTGCCAATTTTAATTAAATTATCCTGACTACATTTTACCTCTGAAATTTTATCTTTCTCTATTTCTGTGTACCTTTCTTTACTTCTTTCTCCATGGTTTGTTGCATAGCTCTCCTTGTTCTCTTGCTCCTCTTCTTCCTCATTTCTCCTTCTATTTATACTCCTGCCTTCCAGCCCTGCCCATCTTTGCTCCTGTCTTGCTGTTGGTCATTCATCTCTTTATTAGACTGTCAAAAGTTTTTAACAGTCAAAGAATCACAGCTTCACAAGGTTAATCAAATGCGGCATAAACAAAGCATCACACCTTAAAATACTGTTCCCCAACAGTCCTGTGTAGGATAGACTTGGTCCTCTGCCTAGCGCTATTTGAAGGTAGAATCTCTTGCAATATGGGGCTTCATATTAAGTTTTAAGTCACGGACACATGTCTAGAAGGGGGCTAGGGATTCCAGTGTCACTCATTTTTTTGCATGACCACGAGGTTAACAAACTTTGCTATTTCATGAGCTGTCTCCTTGACCTGTTGCATGTCAGGGGTCCCAAAGCAATGGGACCAATGGATCGTGGCCTAGAATCATGTGAGTCAATTCTATAAATGGATTTTCTGAGGCATTTATGACAATTATGTAATTTTACCCAATACTAATTTCACAACACTGTAAGACTTGCCCCTTGAATGAATACAAGACAATGTTGGCTGGCACATTTGCAAGGTTGTACAGCTTTGTTACCATCTGTGATCCAGAACCATTGCATTATCATAAAAAGAAAATCACATGTGAACATGCAATAACTTGATTTTGACCCTCAGAAATTCACGACTTTTGTCTCTAAAGTGTGTTCTTTGAAGGCAGTTGCTGACACCTGCAATTCTTTTCTTTTCTCTTATAGAAGCCTCGCTCACTTCTGGGGCCAGAAGAGGCACTAACAGACACACACTGAAGTGAAAGTTGTTACATTGATTGCTGTTTCAACTCTGCACAAGACTGAGAGGCCATGAACTCTTGTGGAGGAATACAGACAAGAGGCCGTTTTTGCTCTCCTGACACCAGCTACCCTCTCAGGTACTACCTCCCTCCCTGGCTTTAGACCTGATTTTTCTTTTTGTAAATGAGGGTCATAGACCAGATGATTTCTGTAATACCTACCACTCTAAACTGGCACTTGAGTTCAAGACTGACCCAAGGAGCAAAGTAATTTGTTGAGTGAACACAGCAGGTTTTCTTTCCACTTTTATTGGGGAATAAGTCACTCCCCTCCAGTGATTAAAGGGTGTGCAATCTGGACTGTTTCAGTCATATGTAGACACAATAGAACCATGGTGGCATTATTGAATTATGAATATGTTGCTCTTGGTCATGTTTCAACTTCAACTTTAGGAGTTTATTTATTTATTTTTTTGTTGCTTATTATGTTTGAAGTTAGCAAGTTTGCATCCAGGAATGTTTTTATTTTTTAAGTTATGATCCAAAGAGCAGATCGAAGTAATGTCTCCAAACTGAAAAAAAAAGTATGGATTTTACATTATACTCTGAAGCTGAATGTCTTTCTTTTTCTACCTGCCAGATATTCGGGGTCATGTAGTTTTAATTATCATTCAATCCACAAGAGCCCAATGTCTTCGAGGACATCGCTGAGGGAGAAAGAACTCAGTTTTTCGTGTTTCCCAAATGAGTGGTTCGGCGTCATAGAAATGAGGTCAGAATGGTAAATAGACAGCTGGTCTGTATTTCTCCTTCTCTGGAGATGAAGGTCAAAGAAACCTTTCTCTTGATTGACATATCCCTTCCCAATGGGCTGTAAACATATGTACAGGGTAGCCCCAGCTGCACATGGAAAAGATGCTTCCGAAACAGCCTTTAGAGCTGTTGAACATACATATCTTTGATTCTCTCTTCTTATCTCTTCACGGTGTCTTTCTTTCACAACACGAAGCCATTGATTGAGTGAAGTTAGAATAGCTTTTGACACAACTAACCAAAATAGATAGCAAAGGGACTGGTTGCTAAGCACAGCTCTGCTGGGTTCCTTGGCTGACAGTCTGCATTAGCATACATGGTTTTGCAGAAATAAGTCCTCAGCTATTGGTGGCTTATTTAAAAGCTGCTGTTGCTTCTCAGGTTCTAAGAGTAAGTTAGTGGCTCATGTGAGGTTAAGGAGGAATTATTTGACATTACAAATCATAAACCTCCTTAAAAAGGTACAAGTGACTTGAGGGCATTGCTTGTTCAAATGTAATAGTTAACAAACACTTTGTACCTAGTATGTATCAGGTGGAATCTGGCGGGGGAGGAGGGCATGACAATAAAGCCATAGTTTCTATTCCCATGGAGCTCAAGAGAGAGAGAGAGAGAGAGAGAGAGAGAGAGAGAGAGAGAGAGAAGGATGCAGGAGGAATGAAGGGTTGGTGGGAGGTAGGGAGAGAGCAAAGACAACTTTTATTAGTACCTTAGTGTCTTCTACTCTTCTGTTCAGCAATGGTTTTTGTCTTAATTTTTCAAAGACACGATGCTCAGAATATTCTCTCTTCATGCACCTATTTCTATATTATAGTCTGATTCTTCTAGGTTGGTGATGCAGAACTGGAAAAAAGGGAAGTGGTAAAGAAAGAAAAAGAGAAGCAATGATGCAGGTTGGAAGAAACCCAAAGTTTCTTATTCTAGGCACTCATGTTACAGGAATAAGTTTTCTTTAAAAATGTAGGCTAGGGGACTGGAGCGATGGCTCAGCAGTTAGGACCTCTTGCTGTTCTTGAAGTAAAATCCTTAAATTAGTTAAGCAAGTCTTGGAACTCTAGACCAGGGGTCTGATACCTTCCTCTAGTGTACACTTAGATGTCCAGGCAAGCTTAGATGCATGCAGGCAAAAACACCAATACAAACCCAGTAAAGATAATTAAATAGTAAAATAATTTGAAGTTGAGAGGGGCAACAGAAGTTTCATGTTGAGAATGACAGGGGGCAGGGAGGAGGGTGCAATGCTGCTATCTGGACATGGCCTTTGGGCACAGTCCCTGTAAAGACAGGTAGCGAGGAATGCAGCTCCCACAGCACCAATTTTGGGTATTTTCAAATTTAGTCTTAGTGCCTACTTGCCCTCTAGAGTGGCTATGCTAATATTAGCACCAGTGATGCAGGACTGGTGGATTTCCATTTTTCTGGTACTGTCTTATTTTTTACGAATTGCGCATCTGTGGATCATGTTGAAGCTGATATTTACATTTTGTTTATTATTGATGACCCAGTTTGTGAAATATTATTTTCCATTTTCCATATGATGCTATTAATTGCATCATTTACTAATCATATTCTCTTCTAAAAAATGATGCATCATTGTTTTGGTATGGATGTTGGGACTACCTTCTTTCTAATTTGTAAATCACAACCCAATATCCAATGTAATTATGTGTGGAGGATGAGGCTGGGGGGAATTAGTGCCCTTATAAAACATGTCGAAGAGAGTTTTCTTGCCTCCGACCATAAGGGAGCACAGAGAGAGGCGCATCATCCTTAGATTAGAATTGGTCTTCACCAGAGAGGGAGTCTGCTGACCCTTTGAGCTTGGATTTCCCCGAATCCAGAATTCTGAGCAATAAATTAATTGCTGAATCCAAAATAAGTTGCCTTAGAAATCCCAAAATGCTAAGATAATTGTGTATTTTTACCATTCATCATTTGTAGAAAAAACTGACAACAAAGGTAGATGTTTATTGTTAAAAATTTAAGTGAAGTGAAAGATGATATGAAAGAAGCGAAAGTTGTCTTGCCTTGTTCCCTTTCTTCATGTCATATGATAATACTATTGTTTGAGAAGTAGCTACTGACACTGTCAATGGACTAGAAGAGAGTGCTCACAGAAGTAGAAACATTGTGTCAGCTATTATATTACACATATGCAAATATGTAAGACATACTTTAAAACAAAATAGACTATATTAAGCAGTTAATGATCTCCATTTAAGAAACTCAAGATATAATTTTGGAGTAGTAAAATACATATCTCCATACTATCCTCACTCTACTAGATACTGTAATATTGAAAAAAATTATACCTTTGTTAATTCTGCATTCCAAAAAACAACTCTTCTACAAATCTTTTCATATCTATGCAACAGGTTTTTTTTTTTAGACTAGATTTTTGTAGAAGTTGGAGAAGGGTTTTCCTGGACATAGGGAATGTGCATTAAATTTTTTCACAGACTGCCAAATCACCTTCCCCCAATGTGTCATTTCACTCTGCCAAAGGGTTTGAGAATGGATATTTCTTATATCCACATAAAATCATCTTTAAGGTCAAGTATTGCCATGCTACTGGTGAATTTGCTTTCCAGTCCTCAAATCCTTGGTTCTTTTCTGAATGGGTCCAATAATCTTGTCAAGTCTGGTCCTTCTGCCTTACAGATGAGTAGCTCTGAGGGTTTTACACCAAGATACGTCCTGGAAATGGACGTAGTAAAGCTCCCGACTCCCAGAAATACTTCTAAACCCAACTTTAAAGCGGCCGGGAGAACTGTGAGTGGAACACGAGTCGAGTTCACTTCAGCTGTCAGCATTTCTGAGAGCAAAATGTAGCTTCACAGTTATCAGCTTCATTCAACAGCCTTCATTAGGAAATTTTTGTTCTCCCCTCAGGAGAGATTTAACCAATAAAGAAGGTTATCCATGCACATATATGTATCTGTCAAGTCATTGGTAATGAGGCATTCACTCCGCAGATAGAGCAGCAGCAGCAAAATGCTTCATATTCCTCTTCCCTCAACTCTAATAGCTCAGTCTGTAAAAATTTCATGGTTAATTATACAGTATGGGATTATTTAGTTTTATACGGAGGATTCACAAATACATAAACTTATTTAACCTTAAACAACTATATGAACTAGACATTATTATTCTCACTAAGTGGAAATGCCAAATATCAGAGTTTAAATAACAGTCAGGTGGTGGCGGAACCACCATGCCCATGGTATGTATAAGCGAAGAGTCAACTCTTCTATTGCTGTTTATTCTGCTGTTTTTCACATTGTTTCCTGTGATCCTGCTAACCAATTCCACGAGCTTCATCTTTATCTTTTTTGCATCCTCATTCTGCATGATTCTTAAAACAAAAGACAAAAGTCTTATTACTTTCCTGTTTCGGCTTTTGACTCAGATTCTTACCATGTAATTGCAACTTGTTTTCTGTCACACTAATATTTTGTTTCAAGTTAATTATCAGTACCAGCTGACCTGTCCCTACATTTCTGAAAAGGGGAGTTGGATTGAAGAAAGAGACAAGAAATTTTTGTGCAAGGGGACAGATACGAATCTATTTGCATTCTTCTACATTCTGACATCCAGTTATGCCAGCACTGTTTGTTGAAGATTTTTTTCCATTGCATATTTTTTCTTCTTTGTCAAAAACCAGGTGTTCATAGATGTGTGGATTAATATTTGTGTCTTCAGTTTTATTCCATTGGTTCACCTCTGTTTTTAGTTATCACCAAGCTGTTTTCTTTACTGTAGCTCTTTAATAGAGTTTGATGCAAGGGATGGTCATGCCTCCAGAACTTCCTTTACTGTACAGGATTGTTTTGGCTTTCGCGTTTTGCTTTTTTTTTTTCTCCATATGAATTTGAGTATTGTTCTTTTGAAGTCTGTGAAGAATTGTGTTGGAATTTTGATGGGGATTGCATTGAATCTGTAGATCGCCTTTGGTAGGACTGCCATTTTTGTTATGCTGGTTCTATCTATTCAAGAGCATGGGAGATGTTTCCATTTTCTGATATTTTCTTCAATTTCTTTCTTCAAAGACTGTAAGTTCTTGTCATACAGGTCTTTCACTTCTTTGGTTAGTGTTATCTCAAGAAATTTTATATTATTTGTAGCTATTATGAAGGGTGATGTTTCTCTGATTTCTTTCTTGGCCCATTTATCATTTGTATATAGGAGGGCTACTGATTTTTTTGATCTTGTATCCTGCCACATTACTGAAGGTGTTTATCTGTTGTAGGAGTTCCCTCATCGAAGTTTTAAGGTCACTTATGTATACTATCAGATCACCTGCAAATAGTGAAAGTTTGACTTCTTCCTCTCCAATTTGTATCCCTTGAACTCTTTTTGTTGTCTTATTTCTCTAGCTAGAACTTCAAGTACTATGTTGAATAGATGTGGAGAGAGTGGACAGCATTGTCTTGTTCCTGCTTTTAGTGGAATCACTTTGAGTTTCTCTCTATTTTATTTTATGTTAACTGTCAGCTTGCATATATTACTTTTATTGTGTTTAGATATGTTCCTTATATACCTGATCTCTCCAAGACCTTTATCATGAAGAGTGTTGGATTTTGTCGAATGCTTTTAACAGTATCTAATGAAATCATCATATGTTTTTTTCTTTCAGTTTATTTATATGGTGGATTAAATTAAAAATTTAATTTTTCATATGTTTCATATGTTGAACCTTCCCTGCATCTCTGGGTTGAAGCCGGATTAATCATGGTGGATGATTTTTTTCATGTTTTCCTGGATTTGGTTTACCAGTATTTTATTGATTATTTTTGCATCTATGTTCATAAGGGAGACTGCCTTGTAATTCTCTCTCTTAGTTGAGTCTTTGTGTGGTTTTGCTATCAGAGTAACTTTAGCCTCATAAAAAAGAGTTTGGCAATCAAGTCCCCCTCCCTCGTCAGCCCAAAGGGCAATCAGGGTTCCCTGCCCTGTGGGAAGTCCAAGGACCACCCACCTCCATCCAGGTCTAGTAAGGTGAGCATCCAAACTGCCTAGGCTCCCACAAAACCAATAGGTGCAGTAGGATCAAAAACCCGTTGCCATTGTTCTTGAGGTCTCAGTAGTCCTCCTTGTCCGCTATGTTCAGCGAGACTGGTTTTAACCCAGAAAAAAAAAAGAGTTTGGCAATGTTCCTTCTGTTTCTGGCGTGTGGAACAATTTGAGGAGTATAGCTAATAACTTCTTTGAAGTTCTACACTGAAACCATCCAGACCTGGCCTTTTTTAGTTGGGAGGCTATTGATAACTGATTCTATTTTCTTACAGTTTATAGGTCTATTTAAATTGTTCATCTGACCTTGATTTAATTTTTGTATGCAGTACCTATCTAGAAAATTGTCCATTTCTTTCTCATTTTTCAATTATGTGGAGTACAGGTTTACAAAGCATGACCTAATGATTCTGTGGATTTCCTCAGTGTTTACTGTTATGTTCCTCCTTTCATTTCTGATTTTGTTAATTTAGAGTTGGAAGGGCTTCCAGTAAATACTGTAACATAAGTCCTGATTTTATTATTCACAGTCCTTATATACCCTAATCAGAAGGGGAGAGGGCACAAGACTTCCACAATACAAAGAACAAAGAAGTGCAATTACCTCCTTACATCTCAAAAATACCTAGTAACCACGCCCTAAGTCAAACATCCTGTTGTCTGGCCTTTGAGGAGCAAACGGTCCACAGCTTTTGTCAAAGCATTTTATTGTTAATCCTTGAGGATCAAGAGTAGGTTTGAACTCTCTGAACTCTAGGCAAGATGGAATGGATCAAAAACATGGGCTTTCACAGTTAACTAAGAATTCTGTTCCAAAATCTAACCATGCCCCCACCAACTCAAGCATTCTATTGTGTCAAACAACCTTGTAGAAATATGACTGGTTTCTATACTTTCTACTCTCATTTGGTCAACGAAAAATTTGATTCTCATGCACTGCTTCTTATTTTTTGTGTCTATTCTGGTCATTAAACACTTCTCTAATAAATATGCTAGGTGCTAATGTAGGAGACTGCTTGTTTGTTTCCAGCTGCTAAGATCTGAAATAGCCACACAGAAACTATATTAATTAAATCACTGCTTGGCCTATTAGCACTAGCTTCTTATTGACTAAACCTTTCATCTTAATTTAATCATTTTTTATTAATCAGTGTATTGCTACATGGCTGTGGCCTACTGGCAAGGTTGCAGTCCCCTCTGGTGGCTACATGGTATCTCTCCACTCTGCCTTCTTTCTCCCAGCATTCAGTTTAGGTTTCCCCCACCTAGCTCTGTTCTGCCCTGCTATAGGTCCAAAGCAGCTTCTTTATTCATTAACAAATAAAAGTAACACATAGACAGAAGGATTTCCCACACCATGCTAGGGATGCAATAGTAGACATAATAGATACAAGACTGATAGCCTAGAATGTAATCACTGGATGATCAAATAATCACATATATTTAAAGTTGCAAGTGTTATAAATATTAGGTGCTAAAAGTTTACTTTAGAAGTACTGTTCTTTGACAAGGAGGCAAGAACAGGCTTCCTTGAGATAATGATGTTTAAGATAAAATCCAAATGATGCTGGGACTTACATAAGAAAGTGAAGATGGGCAGTTTTAGGTTGAGAGAAATGTATCTTTAGGGATAATGTGAAAAGGAGCATGGGAAATATTATGTACCAGAATATTTCCAGCAAGAGCTGAGTAGAGAAGAAAAGAATATGAGGCACAAGAAGGGATCTGTGTCAGAGTGAGCTTACCCTGCTCTTTAAGGGTCCTGGTTTTTGTGACATGCAAAAGGAGAAACCATGGATACTGGTGGATATGGCAGCAGGGTAATGGGTGTGGTCATATTTTCAGATTCATTTTCCCTGGGCACAACAACATGGGTTTTACCAGAGGCAGACTGCTTAGTACCTTTAACTAGGATAATAGTTACAGAAAAAAAATAGACAAGGTTGAATAATATTAGAAATGAAAGAGGGAACTTTTAGTGATATTGAACTCAATATATTGGGGAATGAGATGAATTCAAAGTTTCTAGGTCATACAGTGGGCCAAAGATGACCACTGAGGTAGAGAGAAGGGAATTGTAATCACTGAGTTTGCTTGTTTTTAAGTTAATTGCTCCGAATAAAGTTTTTTTTTATAACTTCTGAGTGGGAGCGGAAGCCCACTCAAAGTAACTTAAAAAAGACTAAATGGACTCAGTAGGATATATATATATGTGTGTGTGTGTGTGTGTGTGTGTGTGTGTGTGTGTGTGTGAGGCTTTACTCTATTCTGTCTCAAATTCCGTTATTATTATTTTTCTGGTTAATTTTTGCCAGCTCTGTTTGTATAGGGTTCACTAGAACCACTGCAACTAGCTGTCTATAGTTTCTATATCCCAATTCAGAGAGAGACAGTAGGGTTAGGGAAAGTGTTTCCTGCACTAATAAGCTGGACTGTTTGCTGAACAATCAGTGTTTGTTTTTCCTTTCCTCTTTTTTCTTTTCTTTTCTTTTCTTTTCTTTTCTTTTCTTTTCTTTTCTTTTCTTTTCCTTTCCTTTCCTTTCTTTTTTCCTTCCTTTCTTTCTCTTCTTTTTCTTTTTAGATGATTTCTCTGTGTAGCAGCCCTGGATGTCCAGGAACTCACTTTGTAGACCAGGCTGGCCTCAAACCGACAGAGATCCACCTGCTTTGCCTCCTGGGTATTGAGATTAAAGTCATGTGTCACCACTGTCTGACCAGGACAGTGATTTCTAAGTCTTTTTTTTTTTTTCGAGATAGAGTTTCTCCTTGGAGCCTGTCCTGGAAACTAGCTCTGTAGACCAGGCTGTCATCGAACTCACAGAGGTCCATCTGCCTCTGTTTCCTGAGTGCTGGGGTTAAAGGAGTGCGTCATCACCGCCGGGCTAGTTTCTAAGTCTTACGAATTGTTGATTATATTTTAAAAATTCAGAGCTCAAGTCCATCTCCAGAAAAAAACAAATCAGTCAGTTTGAAGAAGGGACTATTTATTGACTTAAAAAGTGATACAACGTGAATTTGACACAGTTGGTCCTTGGCCCATCCTTTGATGGATGTTGTTCTAGACTATGGAAACACCCAGCAATCACTGGCTTGAACTCTGGCACTGAACTCCTTTGGAATACTGGCCCTTTATTTCTTCATTTATATAATGGGCCAGCTGTCTTTCATTCAAAGGAAAATCTGTGGGCTTTCTACAATGATCTTTGTCTGTTGCAAAGAGAAGCTTCTTTGATGAGGGGTGAGAACTAGATTTACCTGGAGGTATAAAGATAAATATTTAGAATACAGTTAAGAATTATGATGGCTTAGTAAAGTGGCAGTTGTTAGATTCTCTGATGGACCCAAGATCAATGACCTTATTAGTCTTGGGTTGTTGATTAAGTTTCCAGTATCAGGCATGATATCCCTCTTATTGAGTGGGCCTTAAGTCCAATTGGAGAGCTATTGGTTACTGCCAAGCATGAACACCACTATTGTTCTCTAGAGTTATTGTGCCACACAGGTCATTGTTGCGGTTCATGGGCATCATGTGTGTTAATATGTATGTGCATGTCATATGTGTAAAACAAGAGTTAAATAAAAGGAGGCTGTAAATTTGAGAGAGAAAAAGGAGGGTTCATGGA
The DNA here is from genome assembly GCF_014885135.2 of Alexandromys fortis. NCBI lineage: Eukaryota > Metazoa > Chordata > Mammalia > Rodentia > Cricetidae > Alexandromys > Alexandromys fortis. The sequence continues at coordinate 17,112,959 of NW_026067896.1, read as the reverse complement.
GGGAGGGAAATGATGACATATTATTATTTCTAAAACTAAAAATATTGTTTAAAAAAGTAAATCTGAAGACTAATAAGATGACTTTGGAAATAAGCTTGGACTTCTCTTTCCTAGAATCATAAATATGAATGATGACTATAATATACATATATATCTAGGCAGTTTCTGTAATACTTGGATTACAAGTTCTTCCTGTAGTTGCTCTTTCCTGATGATGACCTCAAAATGAACAAGATCTCATCAGTATTTTATTGTCTACATTCAGGGTTTGAAATTGTAGCTCTTAAATCACTGTAACTTGTTCCTCCTAAAGTTCTTTCAAGGAGAATGTAAGTAAGTTCTTAGAAAGTTAAACAAAATGCTGTCTATAACTTTCTGGCTTTTTAAAAATAAGCATTTCTGATCTCTGAGGAGTGCTCCCCAACATGTCAGCTCAATTATACATATTGTTCAATTACAACAGGGCCCAACTTCAAGGTCAAGTGGAATATCAGTGTGAGGGGTCCCTGGAATGGTCACTACCTAGTGCCTTGAACAAGTGTGTCCCTGTGACCTCACTCCACGTTATCATTTCTTCTTGTTTTTGGTCACTGTAATGAGGATGCAGGTCTATCACTTCTATGAAAATTCTGCCTTGAGCTGAAAATGATTCTTGTTTGCTAAGTATGGAAATGTCCCTGGAATCATGCATTTTAAGGACTAGCTCTCTGATACTTTAATTTACTAAAATTTCCGCAAAGTTATTTTCTTATTGTTGTTGAAATCTCTCCTCTTTTCTGATCCATGTTCTCCCACACTGATGGTTATCATGGAGTTCCTGCACTGGCTCTTCTTTGTTTGGTTTCTAGAGTTCCTCACTATAGTTCAGCTCAGCATCTCCCTTTCTCTAGCTATCATGTACCTGCAGGGGATCTCACCCACCTCTGCTCAGTCTTGGACTTTCCCTTGAGCTAATGTTTTCAGCAACATCTGGACGTTTTCCTTTATCTGTCATATGGACAACTGACATCTAACAGGACAAAATTTGGGCTTGTTGTATTCTTTGCCCACCGTAATTCTTACTTTCTGTTATTTACAGACTCAAGGTACCAGTAGCCACTGAAAATTCTTCATTTCTGTTAGCTCTTCTCAGTATCCCCTTTGATGGCTAAGTTTAGACTCTAGATATGAACTATTCCAATATCCCAGTTTCTTTCTTTCCAACCACCCTTTGCTTCAATTCCAGAGTAATATCATTATCACAATTACTGTTAAAAAATGCAAACCTATGTATGTCTATTTACAACTTTTGATGTCTGTTATGCCTTAACTGCATTCTGATACATTTTATACAATAATATAAAATCCATTACTTAGCAGAACTTAATAACTTTTTTTTTTTTTTTTACAGTTTGGCACCATCTATCATTTCTAGCTTCAAGCAATGATTTCTCTCTTACAACATGGTCTTGAGTGATGAGTATTTTATTGCAGTAGTTTGAATGAGAATGACCCTCATATATTTGAATACTTGCTCCCTAGTAGGTGGAATTATTTGGTAAGGATTAGGAAATGTGGAGGGCTTTGAGGTTTTGAGGTTTCAAGAACCCATGCCATGCCCAGTTAGCTCTCTCTGCTTCATGATTATGTCTCAAGCTGTGAGCTCTCAGCTACTGCTCCAGTGCCAGGCTTGCCTGCCTGCCACCATGCTCCCTGCCCCGATGGTCACAGACTCTCCCCCTCTGACGCCATAAGCTTTCTTTTGTAAGTTGCCTTGGTCATGGTGTTTTATCACAACAATATAAACATAAATAAGGCATTTTCTTCTGATAGGACTTTCATCCTCAGACAGACAGAAGATAGTATTATTAGGTTTGACCATGAAGAAAGTGATACTAAGAAAAGTTATATGGCTTGTCCAAGCTTAGGTAAGCAGGTGGAAGAGAATCCCCACTCGGCTTAGTCATGCTGCCATGTTCTTTCTTTTTGTTTTAAAGTTTTAATTTAAAAGTTCTTTTTTCATTTTACATATCAACCACAGTTCCCCCTCACCCCTCCTCCCTCTGCCCCTAACCTTCTCCTATTCTCTCCTCAGAAAGGGTAAGGCCTCCCATAGGGAGACAACAAAGTCTGGCATGCCAAGTTGAGGCAAGGCCAAGTCCTGCCGCCTGTATCAAGGCTGAGAAAGGTATCCTTCTATAGTGAATAGGCTCCAAAAAGTCAGTTCATACACTAGGAATAAGTCCTGGTCCCACTGCCAGTGGCCTCACAGTTACAGAACTATCACTGCCATTCAGTCCAATGCAGGTTCCCCAGCTGTCAGTCCACAGAGTCAGTGAGCTCCCACTAGCTCAGGTCAGCTGTTTCTGTGGGTTTTCCCATCATGATCTTGACCCCTTTGCTCATATAACTCTTCCTTCCTCTCTTCAACTAGACTCTCTTTTACATGCTATGTTGAGCCAGCTCCTATGAAGTGCCCTGGTTCCAGCTACCTTCCGTGCTTTCATTGATACATTTCCTTATTAAACAACCCATGGGAACTTACTTCAAAAGTCTCCTGTCTGTAAAATTTTATCATATTTTCTGCATCATAATATAGTCAAGGGTGCCTTCATTAGTGTTTCTCCATCATGGGAATCTTTTCTCTCATTTTATCCCCACCTCATAGCATATAATCTAAGATAAGCTTCTCAATGGGTGTTCACTTAACTTAGGTTGGGGCCTCTGTGAAGATCCCATGCTTTAATCATTTATATCTTCCATTGTGTTCAGAAGAGCAGGGATATTTCCAATTTCTTATTAAATTGTTAGTGATTCATCTAAACATTTATTTTAATTAAAATAATTTTAGGTGTTAACACCTGAACGTTAAGTCTTCTCAGCAGGCTCATCGGAGTTTCTGACAGACTGCGGACAGGTGTTTTCAAGAACATTAATTGAAACTACCTTGAATGTAGTTACTTCTACAGAAAGTATAGAGTCTTGGTAGTGATGTGATGCAGTAAATCTGGTGTTCAATGAGACACTTCTAACTGCTAAGCAACAGAAAGCCCACAAAAGGGTATTTACTGTTCACTAAAGGGTATTTTCTGTTTTGTATTATAGAAAAGAATAGTGCAGGGAAGAATTTGACATGGTGAGGGTCTGTGATCTCACTTGGCATTGCAAGTGTTCCCTGTGGTAGCCCTAAGGCCACACAATGGCTCTCTCATTCTGTCAAAATGTGTGTGTGTCATTGGAGCACTGGACTGAAACTCAAGGTCCAAATCAGGAGCAGAAGGAGAGAGAGCACAAGCAAGGAACTCATGACCTCTAGGGGTGCTCCCACACACTGAGACAATGGGGATGTTCTATCTGGAACTCACCAAGGCCAGCTGTCCTGGGTCTGAAAAAGCCTGGTTTAAAACTGGTCTCTCTGAACATAGCTGACAATGAGGACTACTGAGATTTCAAGAACAATGGCAATGGGTTTTTGATCCTACTGCATGTACTGGCTTTGTGGGAGCCTAGGCAGTTTGGATGCTCACCTTACTAGACCTGGATGGAGGTGGGTGGTTCTTGGACTTCCCACAGGGCAGGGAACCCTGATTGCTCTTTGGGCTGACAAGGGAGGGGGACTTGATTGGGGGAGGGGGAGGGAAATGGGAGGCGGTGGCGGGGAAGAGATAGAAATTTTTTATAAATAAATAAATTAAAAAAAAGAAAAAAAAGAAGACAGGGCTTCAGAACACTGTTTGGTGGCCCGATCAAAGTACTGGGAAATCAATATATTTTGTATTTCAATAAATGTTTAATGTATGTACTTAACATTTTTTTTTTAAAAAAGTGTGTGTGTATGATGTGGGAGTGTCATATATCAATCTGTTGATTTCATTGGTTAAGCAATAAAGAAACTGCTTGCCCTGATAGGTTAAAACATAGGTGGGAGGAGTAAACAGGAGGAAGCAGAAGTGAGGTAAGACTCTGCTCCTCTGCTCTGCTCCCCGATAGACCTGACAGCTCTGCTCTCTGGAGTAGAGACGCCATAATCCACTCTCCCGATAGCTCTGCTCTCTGAGGCACACGCGATGAAGCTCTGACCCAAGATGGACATAGGTTAGAATCTTCCTGGTAAGCGCACCTTGGGGCGCTTACACACATTATTAGAAATGGGTTAGAACAATATGTAAGAGCTAGCCAATAAGAAGCAGGAACTAGCTGGGCCAAGCGGTGTTTAAATGAATACAGTTTGTGTGTTGTTATTTCGGGCATGAGCTAGCAGGCGGCCGGGGTGCTGGGGACGCAGCCCCGCCGCTCCTATTTCAACATGTGTGTGTGTATGCATCTCTCTCCCCCCCTCTGTCTCTCTCTCTCTGTCTCTCTCTCTCTCTCTCTGTGTGTGTGTATGCCTCTCTCGCTCTCCCTCTCTGTGTGCATCTCTCTCTCTCTCTGTGTGTGTATGTCTCTCTCTCTCTCTGTCTCTCTGTCTGTCTGTCTCTCTCTCTCTGTTTCCTAAGTAAGCAACAGTTCCTCTGTTGTGATCAGTTTGGGTCAGGTGAGTTGAAAGGTGTCAAATGCAGTCACCAGGCATTCCTATTTATTCTCCATCTAGCTCATGAGTCTGATGTGGAGTCAGTTTTCCTTAAATAATTGGACTGCAGAGAGGAAAGTCAGAATCATTAGCAAAAATCTGGGTGCAGATACAGAGCACTGGGCAAATGTAAGATGGGGAACCAATACACCATGAGTGATCCCTATGATAAAAGATGGAGAGGCTCTAATCTCCTACAGTTGCTGCTGCCATTCCTTGCAAAAGCACCCACACTCGGTCTTGTGGAGGAGCAGGACACACAGAACACTGTGCTGCTTTGCTGTGTCATCACGGCATCTGAGCAGGGAGGGATGCTGAATACTCCACTCTCTGTCATGGCGGTCTAACTACAGTCATGGTGAGAATTGATGAGCCTTGCAGACCCAGGATGGGTTTACCAGTTGGGAGACCAGAAAGTATGCCCCTTATACATATGCCTTGGCCCCCTTCCTGCTGGGCTGATTGATTGTGTCCTATCCTTACTTCTGGTAGGCATTCCCCTCCCCCACCCCACCATGCCTACTCCTCCCCTTGCCTGCTTTGCCTCCTCAGGTCCTCACTTCCTGGGGTTCTGCACTGCTGATTTCTCCAAACTCCACCCGAACTTTTGTAACGATTTTTGTTTTCAGTAAGCTCATCTCAAATTACTTAACCAGAGTGTGCCATCTGCTTTCTGCCAAGACCCTTACTGATGGAGCGGCCAACCATTTCTCCATTTCTCTCCTCACACTTTCAATCACTGCATGGCCACTTTTCCAGGATAAAACGATTCCATTACTGCTAAAGGTAAATGTTCTTTAATTAGAAGGAAATAGAGCTTCCTTTTGTCAATGTGATAATCTGATTCAGCTGCCTTATCAGAGACTCTCTACCTCAGGACATGAGCAGTGGCAGGGCAGAGCGCTTTTTTCTAATAATGCCTAGTAGCCCCTCTCCCTTTTAGTTTACATGTTAATTTGAAAGTTGGCTTTTTCTCTTGACTCCAGCTGCAAATAATGAATTCAAATGGATTTATCTTAGCATCTTAGTGTTTGAGGGTGCCTTAGCATGAACAGTTCTTCTCAATAGCACCAGTGGAGGAGACTGGCAAGTAGACTCAGCCAAGATGATGCCCATGTCTCTGAGGCAGACAATTGCTTTTCACCAAGAGAGGATACATGCATAGGTTGAGGCAGGGTGGGGGGGGCGTAGGAGTGATACAAGGCAGATGAGAAACAGTTTCTCTATTGGTAAAAACTGAGGTTTAGCTCAGTAGAAGCACACTTAATGAGCAAGGACAGGTCCTAGGTGCAGTCATCTACACTGAAATCCAAACTAAAGTAAACCAAATAGAACCCAAAAACATCAAACCAAGAAACAACAAAACCAAAAATAAACAATGGACCAATGAGTATCTTCCATTGGTAAAGATGACCTGAGCTCAACTCTAGAGATGCACGTGGTGGAAGGGCAGCACCATAACCCCCAGGTTGTCTGTTGACCCCGATGTACACTCCGTGGCACACACTCACCCCCACACAAAATAAATGAATAAATAAAAACATAATAAAAAACCAACCATCCACCACTACCATCAAAACCCCAAATAAAAAATAAAGAAGAGAGCTAAGTGAAAGAGCTAGATTTAACAATAAAATCCTATGACTTTCCTGTCTTATCTTCAGAGAGAGAGAGAGCAATTTTACTTCTATTTAGGCAAATTTAGCAATTCTCTAAATATTTTTCCTTTTCTCCTAAAATTCAGCCATCTAACTGTTCTAGCCTTTACTTACTAACTAAACTTAAGGAACAGGACACTTTTTTATTCCTTAGTACTTAAGCAAAAGGAAGAGAGGTGAGCCAGCATCGGCTGCTATATAAACTATGTTTTATAAGATAAATTTTATTATTCTAAGTTGTCTAACTTGGGTAATTGTAGATCATCTGTGGTCAGGCTGGCTTTATTGTTCTATAATTCTCAATTCTGTGATGTGCGTTTTCTCTAGGCTTGAGCAACTCTCCCGACGGCTTATGGCTCTGCTGTTGCTGCAGGGGAGTCGTTACACACAGATGGCTTTTAGCAGGGGAGTCAATTTGCTAGGCATTTTCCTTGATTACGGTGCATTCTCTCCACACTGATTGTCAGAAGCGTGAAGATTCTTGTATGGTGAAAACGTTCCAGGATCCGGATAAAGAAACACCACACTTGGCAGATGATCTCCGTGTGACTACACTCTGATGAAAGAACTGCCTGGCTCTTCTAATTTATTCAGATAACTTTCTAGAAGCAAGGATAAAGCCAAACCAGTGCAAGGCACTGGAGGGAAGAGAGGAACAGAATTTGCAGCTGTGAGTGGATATTGATTCTGGTGGATAATTACCTCCATTTTGTTATATGGTCTCATTTTCTTCTCTTGCAGTCTTGCATATAAGTATAAAAATCTTATTTGACATACCTTGTACCCATTGGGGAAAAAAATCCACCTTGATGGTCTTCTCAAGAGAGCACAGGTACATAAGGCGATAAATATCCCTTTTATTTGAAACTGATTTTATTTCATTTCTTATGTTAACTTTTAAATAACCCTTTATTCCACTGTTATGCAAGTTTGTTATGGAAATGCCCCCAAACAAAGCAGTTTCTTTAACCTCAATTTATGTTAGTTCGGGACAAAGCCTGAGCGCTCCAGGTGTCTTTTGACTGTGGAGCACTGGACATGAAAACAATGTGGCTGGCCAGTCTGGTGATTTTGCATTCAGCCTATTTTGTGATTTGTACCAGATAAAAACTGTCCCTGTACCTGAATGGACTTCTTCATAAGGATTGGGGAAAGGTGGGTCATAGAAAATGGTTTCCCAGAAATAACTCCAGTCAAGCAAAGTTTCCTAATCAGCTGACAAAAGTAGGCTTGGCTGTCCAATTGGGAGAACCAGATCAAGGCAGATGATCTTCCTGTTAGAAGATGTTCCTTTGGCCAGGTCTATGCATAACATCAAATGTTGAGTGTTTGGAGAGGGGGAGACATTTTTCTAAGTTTGTCCAGTTATTATAGAAAGCCCAGCAGTGTTCACCACTCTTGAACGGAATACAAGACTAGCACAGAAAGGCAGACTTCCTCCAGAGGGCAAAGCATGACCCCTTCACACTACAGCCCTCTCTCTCCCCTTTCCTTCTGCTACTCTTCTCTCCAGCATGAGAAAGACTCCTTTCAAAGTCGGTGGCCTGAGCTGCTGCACATCACCAGCAGAAGAGCCCAAAGGCAGTGGTTTTCAGTGAGGGTGTGTAGGTAGTCTGGGATGTGCTTATGCCATGAACCCCTCTACTTACCTCTACTACAATTACTCCTCTGTGTGATGCTTACTTAAGTTCATGGATTTGTGTGAAGCCTTTCTACTTTCTTGTAGTCATAGCCTATGTCTTGGAAAGGGGCACACTCAGCTTCTTTTCCTCCACATCACTACACGCTGCAGGACACACATAACTGTGGTCAGTTCTTAGAGAGCACCTGTAATTGTGCTATTTTAATTTTGAGTACTCTCATTAATCTTTTTCTGTATCTGTTGGAGATATTGAATATTAAAATAATGGTGGTCAGCTTATTTGTTCCTTGGTTATTGTAGAAATCACTTTTTCGTATGCTCTTGTGCTGTCTCCTTGATGTTATTCCAACATAGCAATTTTACGGTGTTTTCAAGATTGGAAAGATAATGATAATAATTGTGTCATGTGCTTTCTATGGTTTTATATTTTATGAAACAGTCTTTACAAATGTGATAAATAGAGTTTCAATTTATATGTAGGGGAAGGAGGCTGAGCATGGGTGGAAGTCAAGCACTTCACCTGTCTCTTGACCATCTTGCTGGTACACCTCTTGTGGTATTTTATTGGGAGTTTTTCTTCCACTTTCTTTGTTTTTTAAATTTATTTATTTATTAAAGATTTCTGTCTCTTCCCCACCGCCGCCTCCCCTTTCCCTCCCCCTTCCCCAGTCAAGTCCCCCTCCCTCATCAGCCCAAAGAGCAATCAGGGTTCTCTGCCCTGTGGGAAGTCCAAGGACCACCCACCTCCATCCAGTTCTAGTAAGGTGAGCATCCACGAAACTGCCTAGGCTCCCACGAAACCAATAGGTCCAGTAGAATCAAAAACCCGTTGCCATTGTTCTTGAGGTCTCAGTAGTCCTCCTTGTCC